>NW_010513987.1:48154-62727 GCF_000687285.1 Phaethon lepturus
GAACCGCTCCTGGGAGCACCAGCCTCACATGTGCCCAATCTGCAAGGATCCCTCCTCATTTGAAGACCTTCATGTCAACCACACGCTCAACAACCTGGTGGAGGTGATCCTCAAGGAGGAAGGGCAGTGGTGGGGCCAGGTCTCTACTCTCTGCCCCCTGCATCATGAAGAAGCCAAAGTCTTTGGCCTGGATGATAAGGAGTTGGTGTGCTTTGTCTGCCAGAGCTCCAAGCAGCACGAAGGGCACAAGATGCGGCCAGTGCAGGAGACAGCGGCAGATTTCAGGGCCAAGCTGAAGAACATGGAGACTTCCCTGCAGGATAAGATGAAGGAATTTGGAGCCATGCATCACTCCTACAAGTCCATCTTCAAACACAACCAGGTGAAAGTGGTGCAGCTGGAGGAGCAGATCAAGAGGGATTTTGAGAAGCTGCATGAGTTCCTGTGGGGCGAAGAGAAGGTGCTGCTGGCCCAGCTGCAAGAGGAGATGTGCCACAAGCACAGCCTCGTCAAGGGCAAGATGAAGGGGCTGGTGGAGGAGAGCTGGGCCCTGCTCAACAAAGTCTGCCAGCTCCAGGTGGACCTCAAGGAGGATGACTACACCTTTCTCATGACCCACAAGAACCGCAAGCGCAGGATTGCCTGCACGGCTGAGGAGACAGAGACCGTGCCCTCAGGGATGCTCCTCAATGTTGCCAAGTACCTGGGCTCGCTGCAGTGCAACATGTGGAAGAAGATGCTGAACATCATCACTGTAGTCCCCTTTAGCTTTGACCCCAACTCTGCAGCGGGCTGGCTCTCGGTGTCCGAAGACCTCACCAGTGTCACCAGAGGGATGTACAAGCTGCTGGTGGAGACCTCCAAGCGCTTTACCTCAGCCCGCTGCATCCTGGGGTGGGTTCCCATGGCTTCTCCACCAGCTTCCACACCTGGGAGGTATACCTGAGCAGCATCATAAACTGGCGGGGGGGTGTGGCCCAGCCATGCAGTGGCACCCATTGGACCTTCCACCACGATGCTCGTTCCGCCTTCTGGTACATCTACTGCCTGCCCAGGAAGGATGGCGAGATGTGCCGAGCATCCAACAAAGTGCATTTGGAGGTGACGTTGGGTGACCTGAAACAGATCTGGGTGGAGCTGGACTGCAATGAAGGGGAGCTCTCCTACGACACCGAACACAAGACTGACATCTACACCTTCCATGAGAAGTTTGGCAGCACTGTCTGCCCCTACTTCTACATGGGGGGCACATTGGTGGGCATCCTGTCTGAGATCCTCCGCATCTGTCCTCTCTGTGCCTGTATCCATGAGGATGTCCCTGTCTAGCGGCCACCATCTCTGGCCACCATCTCCGGTCACCACCTTTACCTGCATTTGGGGCTCTCCAGATGCTTGTTCAGCATTTCTCAGAGAAGAAAAAAAAAGGGAAAAAGAATTTATGTATATACTGCCTCTTTTTTTTATCCTTAATAAAGGATTTGCATTTCTAAAAATTAAAACTATTAAATAAAAAAAATTAAAAAAAAAAAAGAGAAAGTGAGGCCACACCTCAAATACTGTGTTCAGTTTTGGGCCCCTCACTACAAGAAGGACATTGAGGTGCTGGACCATGTCCAGAGAAGGGCAGTGAAGCTCGTGCGGGGTCTGGAGCACAGGTCTTACAAGGGGCGATTGAGGGAACTGGGGTTGTTCAGTCTGGAGAAGAGGAGGCTGAGAGGAGACCTTATCGCTCTCTCCAACTACCTGAAAAGGGGTTGTGGCGAGGTGGGTGTTGGTCTCTTCTCCCAAGTAACTAGTGATAGGACGAGAGGAAATGGCCTCAAGTTGCACCAGGGGAGGTTTAGATTAGATATTAGGAGAAATTTCTTCACCAAGGGAGTGGTCAAGCATTGGAACAGGCTGCCCAGGGAGGTGGTGGACTCACCATCTCTGGAAGTGTTCAAAAAACGTGTGGACGTGGCGCCTCGGGACATGGTTTAGTGGGCATGTTGGTATTGGGTTAACAGTTGGATTTGATGATCTTGAAGGTCTTTTCCAAGCTTAAATGATTCTGTGATTCTGTGTTTTGGAGGGGTTATAGTGTTTGGAAAAGCTCTCTTCTACAGAGCATGACCTTGGCAACAAATACATAAATTTGGCAAAAGGTCTGACTACACTTTGATTTATTTACCTACTCTCACCAACAGTGAAGTTTTCAGGAGCAGCATGTTTAGCCATGCAGCTGCCTCTGGGCTGTCTGCCATGGTGTAAAGCTTGGTGAAGAAAGAGTCACTGTGCTTCCTCTGCAGGGACCTCTGCTGAGTGACTGCTCTCATGTCTTTATTTCTCCTTTCAGATCTGTATTGTTAAGGAAGCTTATTCCTTATTTTTATAAATTACTGGTGTGATTCTCTGCTCTTAAAATTGGGCTCTCAACACAAGTCAAGTGAAGTACCATCAAGCCCGTCACCACTTGTGGTGATGAGGCCATTTGCTTGTGGAGGGTTTGAAGGGGACCCTGGTTGCACATTGCCCTGGCAGCCGCTGCTGTGACACTGGGGGGTACCCTGGGATGCTGGAGGTAACTCACATCATCCCCCTCTCTATAGGGAATATACCTTATCAATCTGAAGGGAGGCCTTAAGTCTTAAGGACCGTTAACTTCTTCACACCCTCTCCATCTTCTCACCCTCTCACATGCAGGCGCATCCCTTTATATCCAGTCCCACCAGTTACCTGAGGATGCAGTTATACCAGTTCTGTCCACCTTCACTTAATTGCTGTAGGGAAGAGGCAAAGATGAGAATAAGAGCACAAAACTCTCCCAAAATCTTACCTGGCTGTCCAAAACAGCAAAGAAGCAAAAGAAACTCATTTTCAGATGGATTTCTCTAAACTCTGGCCCCGGGACAGGGATGGTTCAAGCTAATCTGTTAGAAAATGAGTTTGCTACACCATCCTAAGTGGAAAGCAATTTTCATCAAGAAAAGAGTAAACCAAATGGGGTGCAACTAAAGGAATTTAATTTTGTGGCTATGCCCTCATCAAACTTCTTCCAGTGGATGTAAAACTTTTATGTTATAACTGTAGTCTCCAATGAGGGCCTCCCGTATACTATGTCTGCCTTGAGGCTCCCTTTCTTGTTTCTCAGCATAATTTCTGTTTCTGCTGTCCCCACACTGGTTTCCAGGCTGGCATTGTGCTGATATTTCCATGTGATGTAGCACACCCTTCTTCCTTTCCTCTTCTTTATTTTTCATACTTTCCCTTGGCTCTTAAATATTCTTTTCCCAACTTACAAGCTGGAACAAATTCTTTCACCTCACCTTTTCTCCTCACAAATGGTTTAAATCAGGAATAAGCCCATGCGATTCCTTGGTGTTGTTGTTAAGTCTGCTATAGCTGGGAAAAAGGTAAATACTATGAATTAGTCTTGGATATTCTCTAAGAAATAATAAAAATAATACGAGGTCATATCCTATCAGGCAACAGATGTTCTAGTGTTTCACCTTAGATTCCTAAGTTGAGTACAACATATACAAAAATCCGTCCAGACTGCAAAAGGTGCTGTAAAAGGAGAGAAAAGTTATTACAAAAAAACCAGCTTTAGACAACTTGTAATGGCACTGTGTTTCACGCTTCTCTCCTGTGAGCAGTTAAAAAAACCCCACTGAAAAACTGTAGTAGGAAGATGTTGCCCTGTAGTAAAAACTTTGCCACGCTTTGTTTAGAGGAACTAAAGGCAGACTTTTGAATCAACTTTTCCCTACCCTCCTCTGATCTGCGGACACCAACTCCTTCTCCTGCGTTTACCACCCCATGCGCTACCGGCAGCCAGCCCCGGTGCAGGCAGCAGCCCCACGCCTGGCAGGCGGGTGAAGGCAGGAGGAGGAGGAGGAGGTGTTAAGGGTGCACAGTAAAGCAGGTAGGTGTGTGTTGACAGCAAGGCAAGTGTAAAGGGAGACAGTAAAACAAAACACAGGGATGGAATGGGAAAGTCTTGTGGAGTACTCTCATCCTCCACTTGCCAAGTGCTACAAGCTTAAATGCTGGCTGTGGTAAAATAAAACATAAACCCGAGCCTTTTCGTTCACTCCTAGAAGATATTGCTGAAAAAGCGATGCAGCCATTTAAATACAGATCTGATCCACGTGCTCGAGCAATGACAAATTGGATCTAGGGCTCCACGAGCTGGGATGTGAAATGTCGGGGTTGTCAGTCCACAGGCCTTGGGGCACGAGCAGACTCACAGCTACGGTCAAAGGTAGTCTTCGTGCTCACCCCTCCGTGGGGCTGTTGCACTGCTGCACGATTATGGCCACCAACCACTGCCTCATCCGGGCCCCCCAAGTTAGGAGCGACCCAAACACCCGGTGCCTGATGGCTCACACCTCTTGGAGGAGAGGACACGTGGTGCTACACAGCAAAAGGGAGGAAACAGGCAAGTTAAGGCCAAGTCCAGCTTTTGCAAAGATGGGGTATTGCACAACCCCTTCCCCCCGCCATGGCCAGACTCCCTGGGACATTTGCAAAACACCCGCATGTCCCTGTTGGGCTGCCAATGGGTCCAGGGGACATGGGGAGAGCCGGCTGGCATGGGCGCTCCAAGAAGTAGCCCATGCCCCTTTTGGGGGAGCAGCCGGCACCCCTTCGGCCATGCTGCTGGCGCAGGCGCAGCGGGCGGGCGCACCTCTGAAGAGTCACCCTTGCAGAGCTCTGGAGCTTCGCTCTGAGTAAAAAGATGCTGCGAGAACTGCTGTGGCTTGAATTACGTGGAAGAAAGAAATTTCACTGGGACATCGTAAGGATGAATTTGGCAAGCGCTGCGTGAAATGACATCCGTGCAGCTTGGCCAAACAGCCTGTCACTCTTGGCAAGCGCAAGAGCAGCTGGGGAGAGGCAGTGGAGGTGAAGAGCAATATTCACTTCAACGCTGCGTCATGCTGAGCTCCCGTGCACAGGCTTGGGGCTACCCAGCGCTGCGTTTAGGTAAAAACTGCTCCAGAGGTGCTGGGGAGGGCAGGAGCTGCCCAGGGAGCCCCTCACTCCGCACCAGCTCTTGCAAATTAGCCGGGGTAATGACCACCCTTCGCTCTCTGCCCCCCTGCTTAGCTCCCGCACCCTTTCCTCTCTCCCAAATACGCCCTTTGCCTTCAGCTGTAGCCAGAAGAGACCTCATCCCAATGCCCAAATTCAAGTGGCAAATGCTCTTTTGCACAGTTTGTGCTGGTGAGGGAGTTATTTTCCCAGTGGAGTTCATAGCGGTTAGAGGAACGACATCAGTTCTCCTGGCAAACCGCCGTAAAGAAGATTGCCGTGTCTCTCCAAGGCCATCTCCTGGCACGGCTCTGTCAGCTGAACATGCAATTTCTTTAACCCTCAGGGTGACACAATTATGCGCACAGCGCTCCTCAAACGTGAGCCGAGGCAGCGCGTGTTCGAGGTGCCCCTGCACCGCCCGGCTCAGCGAGTCTGTCGCAAATTCTTACCTGCTGGTCACCCGGCAAAAAGAGTTGGAAAAGACAGATTTGTCGAGGAAATAACTCTGCACACAAAGCCTGAGCAGGAGCAGATAGAGAGCTGGGGCCACAAGAAAGAAGCTGTTCTGTGGCTAATTCGGTGGCTGCTAAACGGTACGGATCAGAGGAGGCAGAAATGCAACCGCAGCAGTGAGGGGAACAATGCAAAAGGTGTCTGGAGATGTGTGCTTGATTAAGATCAGTCCATGGATTACAGGACTTTGTGTCTAAAACCAGCAGGGATCGACTGGCTCTCCACAGAGCAAAGATCTGACAAGTGTAGCAAATTCGGGATTTTAAAATAGAGCATAACTTGGTTTGCAGATTGGCTCTTGTATCAGAGCGGGTTTTAACTCTTTGCAGTCATACTGATAATTCAACGAATACCCTCTCTTTGTCTACACCAAGGGCTTTCATGGGATAAATTATTTTCACAAGTCCTGTGTATAGAAGGGCATTTGAACATTTGTTCCCTCTTCTGGATACTGACCTCTAAATATGACACCTAAATTTCTGATCTTCTCATATCCCTACAATTTTATCTGTTGTGGATTTTCCCTCCTTCACAATAGTGCAATACTGTTTCACAGAGTTCCACAATTCAGTTAAAAATTGCATAAAAAACCACTTCCATTTGTTTGCTTAACACCTATTGCCCAGTTATCTTGTTAGATGTTCACAGTCCTTGTATTGTGTATTGTTTTTCCCCATTAATTTTCACTGGAACACCAGTTCTTGTGTATGCTTCTAGCAGAGTCCCATGTCTAATCTTTTTTTTCCATGCTGAAGAATCAAAAACTACATTTTTCTGCTCTCAAAAGAAGCTGTTCCATATCTCTTATCTCTGTAGTTTTCAAATTAGTTGTATTTTAAGCTGGGATGACTGCCACTGCAAGCAATATTGAAGATGCATTTATATGCTTTTATATGGCAGCATAATGATGCTTTCCGTTTTGCTCTCTCTTCCTGAGATGGAGGAGAGTGTTTATGCAGAAAAGTGTTTGCATGCCTGAACACCCGTCTACCTTTCTAGCTACACTACCTAGGCTAATAAAAGATATAAAATCCAAATATACAAACATTTTGTAGTCTACTGCAGCAGTCATACTCCTGACCACCTGTTTAATACTCTACTTGCCTTTCAGAGCATCTCCAAGCACTGAGTGATATTTTCAGGCAACTAGTCACATTGACATCAAGAGCTCTTCTCTGGTTCATAAGGCATAAATCAGAGGCTGTGGATGGGTATGCATGGCCAAGATCATTTTCTCCTTGTGCTTGACTATGCTTTTATTTGCACTCAATTTCACCTGCAAGCTTATTGCCCACTTATTTAGTGTTCTGGTGACAATTTTTGCAGTCAGCTTTAGATTTGACTGTCCTGATTTATTTTGCATTATCTTGAGGCTGTGTAGCACACATTGCTACTTACCTCTTTTCCATCAGTACATTGAACTGAGGATGTCACACATACAAAATGGTCTATGTACACACATATAGGATGCATTGAACAGCCCCAGTAAATGAGAGAAAGATATATGCTCAACATGGCAGCTAGCAAAACTGAGGAATGGTGGTTTATAAAATGGCAAAAATACTAGAATTACTCTAAGCAGAGAAGACCACTGAAATAATGCAAGAATATATTAAATAGATTTTATTAAAGAAAACACTAAGATTGCCATCTTCAGTTTGTGCAAATTCTGTCATTTGTGGGGAGGAGAATGGAGAAGAAACAAAAAGGATTAGCAAGAAAATAAAGACAGTTGTAAAGAATTGGCAAGAAGGCTAAGATGGTTGAAGGATGCATAAATATTTAGAGATGAATACCTGAGGGCCAAGTTCTGCTGTACTTACGGGGACTCATGCAAAGTAACCTCCACTCACTGTGCAGTCTGGTTGGACAACTCAGATAACATGAATGTGGGACTGACATTACGTGACAAGCTACAAACCCCATGGCTATATAACGATATATTCCTGCATGGGTACCCACAAAGGATTCAGCACGTGTGGAGCTGTCTGCAGATGAAAATTGTGTGCCGCTACTTACGCATTTGAAATCTGGCTGCCTTTCCTAGCCAGAGGAGCAGTTACCTCCTCCATACCGGATCCGTGAAATGAGGCAGATTTATGTAGCTGCCACCACATCAGAAGCTTATATATTGCTGGTTGCAAGGCATTTGCGTGGTGGGCAATGGCAGGCTGGCTAAAGCTATGGGAAGTCTCAACACAGCCAGACTAATGGTAGTAAAAATTCAGACAGCTGAAGACAATTGTTGAATTTTAGATAGGCTTTGGGAAATTAAATGAGTTCAATGGGTGTTCTACCATTTGGAAAGCTGTAACACATAACTAGACACACTGGAAGTAACATTTCCAAGTCTAAAAATAGGTTTCATATACCACTCCTTCTGCTTCCCCTGGAGTGCTGAGAACATTCAGTACTTATTAAAGATGGCACTAAAAATAAGTTGAGGTTTGCATATTCATAGAATCATAGAATCATAGAATCTTTGGGTTGGAAGGGACCTTTAAAGGTCATCTAGTCTAACCCCCTGCAGCGAGCAGGGGCATCTTCAACTAGATCAGGTTGCTCAGAGCCCCGTCCAACCTGACCTGGGATGTTGCCAGGGATGGGGCATCTACCACCTCTCTGGGCAACCTGTGCCAGCGTTTCACTACCTTCATCGTAAAAAATGTCTTCCTTATAGCTAGTTTAAATCTACCCTCTTTTGGTTTAAAACCATTACCCCTTGTCCTATCACTACAGCGCCTGCTAAAAAGTCTGTCCCCTTCTTTTTTATGAGCCCCTTTTAATTACTGGGAGACTGCAATAAGGTCTCCCCGGACCCTTCTCTTCTCCAGGCTGAACAACCCCAACTGACTCAGCCTGTCCTCACAGGAGAGGTGTTCCATGCCCCTGATCATTTTTGTGGTCCTCCTCTGGACCTGCTCCAACAGGTCCCTGTGTTTCCTGTGCTGAGGGCTCCAGAGCTGGACGCAGGACTCCAGGTGAGGTCTCACCAGAGTACAGTAGCTTCTGGCCACGCTGGTTTGGATGCAGCCCAGGAGACAGTTAACCTTCTGGACTGTGAGTGCACATTGCCGGCCCACGTCCAGTTTTTCATCCACCAGAACCCCCAAGTCCTTCTGGGCAGGGCTGCTCTCAATCCCTTCACCTCCCAGCCTGTATTGATATTGGGGGTTGCCCCAACCCAGGTGCAGGACTCTGCCCTTGGGCCTTGTTAAACCTCATGAGGTTCACGGAGGCCCATGCCTCCAGCTTGTCCAGGTCCCTCTGGATGGCATCCTGTCCCTCAGGTGTGTCAACTTCACCACTCAGCTTGGTGTTGTCTGCAAACTTGCTGAGGGCGTACTCCATCCCATTGTCTATGTCACTGATGATGATATTAAAGAGTACTGGTCCCAGTACAGACCCTTGAGGGACACTGTTCATAAATCTTCTCTCTGATTTCCCTTTTGAAAAATACAAGAACAGCCATTTATAACTGTTCTTCCTGTGAGGAGCCAGATGACAAGAGAAAATGAAAAGGAGAGGATATACCCTTTTCTCAGTCATGCAAGACCACTGCTGCGGTGGGGTCTGGTGGTTCCTTTTCTGTGCCCAGTCATGAAACTCCATTCTCAGCCTGATCCTTTCTCAGCAGGTTTCCTCCTATGAACCTAGAAACTGGCAAGTGTTTGAAGCCATAACTTGGGAAAGAGAAACAGGAGAAATCCCGTTTTCCAAACAAAAGATTAAGAGGACAGTTACTGGGTGATAACGCCATTTCTATAAGTCACAAGAAAGTAAGTCCTTTCTTCTGGATTGTGCTAAAGAGGACCTAAACTCTGCACCTGCACCAGCCAGCCCAGACATTGGTCACCACAGTGAACTATTAAGATTAATGTGTGTCAAAATGTCCTCGGGGGCATTTGGCCCCAGAAAGCTTCCAGGGAACTCACCTGTAAAATCTGATTCATGAAAACACGTACTCAATATCAGCTGCATCCGCCTGTGATCCAAAGCCTTGTGGCTTATGTTTGCCTTGTGTGTCCTGCACCCTGTGTGATGCCATGCAGAGAAGATCCAAGGACACGCATAAGACTTCCTTCAAAGGATATAGAAAGGACAAAAAGAGCGGGTCTTTCATGAATTTGTACTTGCAAGTCCTGGAAAATGTCTCTGCATGTCACAGCAACAACTTAAAATCTGTGTTTCAATGTATTTCTGTTTGTGGGGTGAGTGTCATTATTTTGGCTCTGCACATATTTTGCTGTCACACAAAGGCTCCTGTTGAGGTTGAGTTTGCCATTGGGCCTGAGGCTGAACAGAGCAGCTTTGAATTCATGCAGGCTGCTGTGCTCCACGGCCTCTGAGGAGCATTTTGGGTTTCAAGGGATGCAACCATGTCTCACCAAATTGCTGATACTCGGGTTGTTAATGGAGCTGGCCTGGCTGTATGGTGTGCACCACTGGAGGCCAGGTGAAGCAATGACAGAAACTGAAAGGAATGGAGATTTTATAAAGGAAACTGCTACTGATTCCTTCCCGCTTCGTGGGCCTTTTTGTGAATCAGAAATGAACTTCCCACACAACAAGGGCTTGCTCAGCAGGCACAGCGAGTTTGTAGGAACACATAGCTTGTGTGCACAAAATCCTGCATTGCACAAACATTGGCGTATTTCCCCTGGCTTATACCTGTAAAAGTTTCTTTAGATATAAAGCCATCACTCTATTTTAAAATGTGCCACTGGATGTAAGGGAAATGGAATTCTCAAAACAGGAGAAAGACAGGTGAAAAATAAATTACCAGCAAGTTGTATTTAGTATTGGGGTCACCTGACTGCAGAATTTTGTATCCTGGAATATTTTGGAATATTTTGTATTTAAGAACAGGATAAGATGAAGTTGACGAAGAGCCCTGGGTTGCTCACCAAGTGTGCTTGCCTACATGTTCATGACTGTCCTTGCCCAGCAGATCCTAGGTTCACCCAGCCTCTCATGTTTAGGGCATTTTCTTGGTAGGTAGAAATGTGTGTTTGAACCACCTCTGCCTAAAGTAAATCTCACTCCCTAGGTCAGGGTACCAGGACATTACAGTTATCCTCCTTTAACCATCTTTTGTAAGAAGACTGAGCAGCCATGCCCTTACCTGAGCCAGAGAGCCAAAGAACCAAAAAGAGAGATTTAAGTCTCCTCTGGGAACCAGGCGATGAAATGTAAGCCTGTGCCTCTGAACCAGAGCTAGATATTGGTAGAGCTTTTTTTTTTTTTTTTTTGAAAAAGAAAATACTTTAAAATCTCCTATAGCTTCTGCTTTCACAGCTTTTTTAAAAAAAATAAATAAATAAAATGAAAGAGAGGCAGAAAATGCTAAATATCCTGCATTTAGTAAAACTGTGCCAGTTTTAAGTAAATCAGCAGCATTTCCCTGCAAGAGCCTCCTTTCACTTTTTTTCTATATAAAATTCTGGACAATATAAAAATTCCCCTGATATTACAAGGTCTTTTGGCATTTGCAATGGATTTTCAGGCAAGCTGTTAAACAATGATAGTTTCCTTCGTAAGTGGTACTAAAATATCTCTCCCTCTGTGTATCAGAGGTGGATGAAAAAGGAAACTTGCAGATCCAAAATTACAAGGAGCCTGGCAGTATGGATTGGAACCCCAACACTGACACAGGAGCGTTGCATTTGCAACTGATTGTAGACTTCACTAAAACATTCCTCCAAAGCCAGTGAATTTTCGGAGTATAGGGGAAAGGGATTACTAAAACTGTAGTAAAACTTTCCAGCCTGCCCTGACACGCACTTACTATACTGCATATAACAACTGTGCTGGTACTCTCTTAGAAGGCACTAGTAACTATCATAGGTAAAAGATCAATGTATGTATGATAGGAGGAATATATACTTACTTACTTAGACTTCCTATTTTTTGCATAAAAACTTTGCTTGCTCTGTCAAAAGTCGCTTGATGCTTGAGTGATGACTCCCTTGAGGGCTATTACTGCCTATCTTGTATAACCCATATACATGTGCTTCATGGAAAGGTTTGTAAGGTGTATCCATAAAAGAAAACCTTATTTATTCTCTGAAAGGTTTCAAGGCTGCAGAAAAATACTCCCTATGCCACAAATTACATCAGTGGTTTCTAAACTAGTCGGGCCCGTGGACCGCTGCCAGCCCGTAATGTCTCTCCCGGATGACCACACATGGTCCTCACCATATTGCGTAGCTGAAAACACCACTGATGTGGTTCCCAGCTCTCTCTGGGGGCGACTTACTGCACCTCGGAGGGTCGGTGCTGAAAACCACCGCCACAACGCCGGTGGCTATTAAGCTATTTTGAAATCTTGAAGATCAGGGTCCCTGTTCCTCGTTTTGGCCCCCACTGTAAGCAATCCTTGCGGCATGGAAGCTTCTAGGGCAGAAAGACACGGACACGCCACTGCAGTTCGTTGGAGTACCAGCGTCAGAAAGCTTTTTTCCTCTCTGAGCTGGAGAAATGCAAAGCAGACTCTGAATTATGCGTGCCTACAGTGAGTAACGCTTGCATTGAATTAAATCACTAGGCCCGGTGCAAGCGCTCCACCTGAATTAATTTTTAAATTCCGAGGTTTTTCCCACTGTCTCTTTCTGTCTGGTTGACTGCGGTGTTAAAATTGGGCCGAGCACACGAAACAGGGAAAATCATTTTACTAGCGTGCTATTTGCATAATGCCATGCTATTAGCTTAAAATCCTGCCTACGTAGGTATCGCTGATCACTTTCTCCTCAGCAGTTCAGAACTCCTGGGTTATTTCAGCTGTCACACACCCCGACAGCAAATGTGCAGAAACGTCCCGACAGTCACTGCTGCAGAACTGCAGGGGACGTCAGCGGCAGGGAGTCATGGCTGCAGGGTGGCCCGTCCCTCTCCTCCCCTCTCCACACATCCAGCCGGCTTGATGTTCTCACTTTAACATAACAACACCACTCCAGGCACAAATAAAGCCTTGGGGTGAGCTGTGTGTTAGGCCAAAATCTGAGCAGGAGCGCAGCAAACAGTAATTCATGGCATGGTCCTGCCAAAGCCCAACCTCTGCCCCAGCTGTTGCCCCCATAAGATGCTGCAGCCCTGGGTTGAGGCCAGGCTGGATGGCACCAGCAGCTGATGAGGCAGGAGGATGAGCATGCCCATGGCACAACATGCTATCGCTGCGCAGCGAATGTGTCCTCGTGGAGACACACAACATTTCTTTCAAATTTGAGGTCTTCCTCAGTGCTGAGACCATCGTTCCCGTTCCTCCTGTGGGACGTGGGTCTCTGGTCTCACAGCAACTTTGGTGCCACCATCATTGCTGGCCTCTTGTTCCATACTGCGGTGGCCACAGAGACCCCACCAGTTGTGGCTGCACCCCGTAAGTCCCCACAGCTGCTGAGGAGGAGGCTGGAGAGGCCGTCACACCCACACGGCTGCTGCCAGCCTCAAAGGGAGCATCCAGAGACGGGACAGGGATGCGTAAAACACATGGGCTACAAGTAACACCGTGCAAACACCAGGAAAAGGCAAGTGTGGGCTCTCTCTGACATCTGGATACTTGCTGTCGGCACGTGATTCCCGTTACTGCCATGTTCAGGGGACTCACCGCAGCAGTGTTGTGCGAATGTTAATTAAACTGATACCAGCTTTTCTGTGTCTAGCTGATAAGGTGGGCTGGCGGTGCTCTACATTTAGACTCGTCAAGAGCTGTTTGAGAAGACAAACATGGATGGTGCCTCACTGATGGATCTCACAGCAGCACCTGCACTCTCACAATGGTGTTGGCCCATGGGTAATGGGCTGAATAAATAATGCGGGACTGCCCTGCTAACGGCAGCAGTGTTATATGACAATAGTGTCAACTGGTCAAACTTGGGTGGGTAACGCTCCTGTCACCCATGTGTGGGCTGCGTTCAGAAAAGGGAGATGCAGGAGACAGCACTGCTTTAACTACGTAAACAATATAAAAGTAGAAACCTCACCCTAAACAAACAAACAAACAAAACCCCCACTTCAATTGAAAATCTCAACTTTTGACTGAGATTAACTTTTTGACTCTCTTTTTGACTGAGATTGATTGATTTTGACTTTTTTCTTGGGCAGTTGTGTCATTGCTTTATAATATGACCTGGGATTATTTTGTATCTTGTTTTTTTTCAGAAGGGGACTCTGAAGTTGTACCCCCACCTTTGTGCTTGCATCAATTTTGTGGAGCACCCAAGGCTGGGTGCCTTGGGTGGCTTCTGCAGACTGAATTTACTTAATGTGTCTCACATTGTACCCTGGCCAGAGCACCCAGTATGTTCATGCTCCTCAGAGGGTCTGTCTGGAGAGAGGGACGTGGAAATAAGGAGTGAATGAAACAAAGAAAGAGCAATAGGAAGACAAAACAACGTGGATGTTATGATAGGATCTTCAATTTGCAGACGGCTCAGTCATACTCCTTTGTACGCTTTATTGGAAAGTTGAGTAGCTTGGAGTTTCCAGAGAGAGTCAGCAGGTAAGATTGGTAAATGTAGTCAGCTGCCTTTCTAAATCTGGTCTTCGGTGCTCAGTAATATGAAGTTTCTGTAGGATTTGGGTATCCAGCCCCTCTTGCCCCTTTTTGACACACTTTTTGTTCTCAGGACAGTATTTGTACCTACAAAGATGTACCAGTACTTCTTTAAGACAGTACCAAAACCCTGACTGTTCATGTTACCTAAACTTCCCCCTTCTTTTAAAAAATGACCTATTGTTTGGATGTGAAAGGTTATTTTTCAGTCTGATCTGGTCGATAGCACTGTGCTAATCTGTTAAAAACTGAGTTTTTCATACATTTTCACATTTCAGGATTACTACTAAAGCCTATAATTATTACAGCTTTAATTATTCTGTCATTTAAAACACTTTTATTTCCATTTCGGCATAATTGCCTACTTGATTGTAAAATACTTTCTTTAGGGCAGTGTTTTCCTCTATAGGGTCCTCTGACCCTCCACAAAGAAAAAGATGTTTTTCCCTTCCTCATTCCACACCTCTGGAAGAAGGGGCAGGCAACTCAT
>NW_010513988.1:0-562 GCF_000687285.1 Phaethon lepturus
GGACAGCCCCAGCTCCTGCCCACGGAACTGGGGTAGCCCCGGCTCGGTCCCACGGGATGGGGGACAGCCCCAGCTCACCTGCGCAGGCACTCCCTCCTTCATCCCCCAAAACCAGCCACACCATACGCTTGTCCTGCCTGTATTCAACAGGCCCGAATCTCCCCCGGGCAACGGGAGTTGACCAACAGGCTTTATGTACACAAATATTTAAAAAAAACACAAAACAAAAAAACAACATAACATGGGAATGGGGTGGAGGAGGAGGAAATTTTACATTGATGAGGCTGCACAGAGAAACTTTACGGTTTCTGTCCTGTTCTGCTCTTAGTTTCCTACAACGTTAGTCTATCGCTTCTCAGTGCTGAGGAATCTTCTTCAACCTTTTCATTACTACTTCATTTTGTAGTAGAAATGAGAGAAAAGGGATAGCTACTAGCAAGTAGTGCTATCCAGAGCACCAGCTGTCCTGCAAACACTTACCAGGCTTTCTTCATTAATGATTAATATATTCAGGTAGCAGCAAACTACCACATTTTTCCTTTTTGCCAACAATATGGATATT
>NW_010513989.1:0-233 GCF_000687285.1 Phaethon lepturus
CTGTGCGATGATCTGCATGCACATTGATGTGTTTGTATGCTTGAGTGCATCCTCTGCCATGACAGAGCCAGGAGCTATGGGAAAAGGAGATGGGAGCTTGGTGAAGCCAGGAGAAGGAAGCTGGTAGACATCAGGGCTGGAGCCAATGGCACCAGAAAATGGCGCCAACAAATGGCACCAACTCTGGAAGGGCTGCGCATCCCTCCCACCAGCAGCACTGTAGGCATCCAGCC
>NW_010513989.1:270-590 GCF_000687285.1 Phaethon lepturus
CAAGCCATGGCATAAGCTCCCCCTTCAAGCCCCTAATGAGGGAATCCTGGAAGCAGTTGTTCCCAACCACTTGGCCTTGGCTGAGAAGCAGATGACATAGCTCCATGGCCCCATGGCCTGGGGAAGGTGAGGGGAACTCCAGATGCTGCTAGCATTACCACACAGGGGACACCACCCACTGGCTCTGCTACGAAAAGCTTTTCCACAAAAGCAAGAATCCTGGCAAAGCGGATTGCCATTTGCCAGATGAAGCCTTTCACCTGGAGAAGCTGCAGCCACATGCTCTGACTCCCCCAGCGGGAGTCCGGCCAAGGCCGGTT
>NW_010513990.1:0-3146 GCF_000687285.1 Phaethon lepturus
TAAGATTTGGTTTTAGTTCTCATTATCCTACGCTGGTTTTGACTGGCAATAAATTAAACTAATTCCCCAAGCCGAGTCTGTTTTGCCCGTCACGGTAACTGGTGAGTGATCTCTCCCTGGCCTTCTCTCGCCCCACGAGCCTTTCGTTGTATTTTCTCCCTCCTGTCCAGCTGAGGAGGGGAGTGATAGAGCAGCTTTGGTGGGCACCTGGTGTCCCGCCAGGGTCAGTTTACTACCACAGGTGTGTTTTTCAGGTTAGCTTTTTTTGATTTTTACTGGACATGAGAACTTGTCAGATGAGATTCTAGCAATTTAACAGAATTTTTTATTAGTTCAGTGTCCATGTGGCTAACTCTCAATAATCAAAAAGCTTGTATTAGATTTCTGTGCCTCATGTTTTGATCGGCAGCCAATAAATACCATGTGTAGACTATATATTAAGCATAGATGTTAACAATATTTCATAAACAAAATACTGGAAATTAAATGGCTGACATTTAATACTGTTGTGCTTTATGAAGAATGGAAAAAATTCTGTGTGGTTTTTGTTTGCAAATAGCTGGTAGAATTTGAAGGAAAAAACTTCTGCATTAAGGCATTGACTTCAAACAGAGGGCACATAATACATGGAGTACTTTGTTATTTTGAATTAATAGCCCACAAGCTTGTCTTTATATTTCCTCTCCCCTGCCCAGCTGAGGAGGGGAGTGATAGAGCAGCTTTGGTGGGCACCTGGCATCCAGCTGGGGTCAACCCACCACACTCTGGTGCTAGGTATAGCCTACTGGTTGTGGTGTGGGACTGGAAGCAGAAAGCCTGGGATTGATCTCCAAAGGGACTGACGTGCTGTGTTTTTCCTTATGTCTTCTAAAGGTGCTGTAAAGTTTTTACCATGTTTAGTGAAAAAAAAAGCGAGAAGTCCCGAGTGATCAAGACTACCAAGAAGCAACAAGGCAGTAGATTTCTGAAGATCAGTGGAATAAACTTAAAAGAGAGGCTATACAGAAATTGTTATAAGGGAAATACAGATGGAGACAAAGTATTCTTATGGAATCCTCAAGAATTCGTCAGAATAAGACTTTCATGATGAAAATCTGAGAAGTATTTCTGTTATAAGAGATCTGCATCTTAAACCAGAGACATTCTGAGTCAGTGACTGTCATACCTAAATAATTCATGTCCTCAGCCATGTTACGCTATAAGGCATTTATATAAAAATGCAACATTTACTTCTCCTCCAAAATCACCAGGTAAGAAATCATCAGTTTCCTGTTTGTCAGTAGTACATACTGCTGCATAAATGAATGAGTGCCTTCCTGTTACCTCCAAAAATAGTAAATGTATTAATCTCATCTGAGCATATATTTATTTTATTATCATCTCATCGATGGAACACTGATTCTATGTATTAGCTCATATATCTAAAATTAGTATTATACTAGATCTCAGACTTGGATTTCTTATACGTCTACTGAGTTCTGCCACTCCTGTAGCTCAGATGACATTTTCACAGAGGAGGTATTAATGCAATTTCAGATGAGGCCAGAAGGCATCCTCTAAGAATACCCTGCTTTAAGGTGGCTCAATATACCTTCAGCCATGGCTGTTGAGCTTTCCTACAGAAGGTCCATACGCAAGCCTGTGGGAGAGAGCCATGGATTGTCCTCTGCAGCTGCTGGTGGCCCTGTTCACTGTGTCCCTCAGGATGTCTCTCCCTGATAACAAAAGTGGGTTGCTAGCCTGGCTGACTTACATGGGGACGTTGGAACTATGAGGTGGCCCTTCATGGGGTGCTCATTCATAATGAACAGTGGGAGAGCACAGCTCTGCCTGAACATGCTGGTCCTCTTCCTTGCATCCCATGGGCTGCTCCTGCTGACACAGCAGCCTCCGTGCCACAGCTGTGAGTCATGGCTTGAGTTCGTTGTATCTGCACGGCCTTTTAGAGCATACCTTCAGGGTGAGCTGGCTCCATCTCTGCTGGAGTTTCCTCCCCCAGAAAGCCAGACACTCTTGGTCTCTCCTTAGACTAGAGCAAAGGCCAATATATGTTAGCAATGTATATAATCACAGTGTTTGTGCTTGAGTCCTGATTTAACCTGACAAGACCAAGGAAACTTGAAATATTACTCCAGTACTAATAACATAGGATGTGTTATTATAGTAATAATAATATGATGTGATAGTAATAATAATGATGACGTGACCTGAAACGTCTAAGAGATCCTGCCAGGTTTTATGTATTGATTCAACCTTTTTTTAAAGCTGCACATGCGTGGGTGAGAAAATAATCTCCTAAACATAACAGATAGGTAGATTTCTATATAGAATTTTATTCTTCATAGCCAACAGAAGGTATGAATCATTCAAGATTATCATGGCCAATTATTATATTATATCAGTTGGAGAATAGCTTATTGGGATACCTGGTTTGGAAAGAGGAACACGTCAGCACCGAATAAAATTGCAAGTGAAGGGAGGAGTTGATTAAATATGACTTTAGGAAACTGTGAAGAAGTTTCCTATCAATGCTCTAAAAATACATGCTGATCTATGTATTCAAAAGATGATCATGATGGTAGAGGGAGAGTTCCATTTTTGGGTGCCCTATTTTAGGTAATATATGTAACAATTTTGATTTTAAAAGCATTACTACTCACCCCTCTCCAAAAATCTAGTACTGGGCTCACTGAATGATGCATTTCTTAAAAAAAAAAAAATCAGGACTTCTCAAAAACATTTGAACACAATTTTTAGGAGTTTTTAAAGTATCATTTCAGAGCCAGCACACAAACAGTTTCAACCCCTCTGAAGATAACGGATGTTTGCCAATCCCTGATTTGCTTTAGCCTACAAATACATGACCTTATTTTGATCAGTAAAATGTCTAGGTCATAAAGTTACAAACCAGCAATATATGAAAAAAGAGGAGATTTACATCCAAAGGTATGAGCACAGCTGAGTGAGCTTAACCTACTGAACCCAGCTGCCACCTCTTACAGTGATGAAGATGACAACTTTTCATGGGCTTTACAAACCCACTACAGGTTCTGGGAAAGTGTCTGGGATGAAAGCCAAAAACCTGTGCTGAAGTCTGGAAGGCAAAGATGTGTTCATACTGGACAGGCTGGATCGATGGGCTGAGG
>NW_010513991.1:0-14599 GCF_000687285.1 Phaethon lepturus
TCACTGACTGCAAAAGGGGAAACATAATCCCTGTTTTACAAAGGGAGAAAAGGAAGACCCGGGGAACTACGGAACTACAGGCCAGTCAGTCTCACCTGTGTGCCTGTCAAGATCATGGAGCAGATCCCCCTGAAAACTATGCTAAGGCACATGGAAAGTAAGGAGATGATTAGTGACAGCCAGCATGGCTTCCTTAAAGGCAAATGGAGCCTGACAAATGTGGTGGCCTTCTACAATGGGGTTACAGCATTGGTGGATAAGGGAAGAGTGACTGATGTCATCTACCTGGACTTGTGCAAAGCATTTGACACTGTCCCTCATGACATACTTGTCTCTAAATTGGAGACATGGATTTGATGGATGGACCACTTGGTGGAATTGGCTGTATGGTGGTACTCAAAGAGTTGCAGTCAATGGCTTGACGTCCAGGTGGAGACCAGTGATGAGTGGTATTCCCTGGGAGCTGGTATTGGAATCGGTGCTGTTTCACATCTTTGTTGATGACATGGACTGTGGGCTTGAGTGTACTCTCAGCAAGCTTGCCAATTACACCAAGATGTGTGGTGTGGTTGACACTCTAGAGGGAAGGGATGCATCTCAAGGGACCTTGGCAGGCTTGAGAAGCGTGCCGGTGCAAACCTTGTGAAGTTCAACAAGGTCAAGTGCAAGGTCCTGCTCATGGTTTGGGGCAATTCCAAGCACAAATACAGGCTGAGCAGAGAAAGGACTGAGATCATCCCTGAGGAGAAGGACTTGAGGATGTTGGTTGACGAGAAGTTCAGCATGACCCTTATGCTTACATCAATATGCGCTTCCATCCTAGAAAGCCAATAGTATTGTGGGCCACATCAAAAGTAACATGGCCAGCAGGTTGCGGGAGGTGATTCTCCCCCTCTGCTCTTGTGAGACCCCACCTGGAGTACTGTGTTCAGCTCTGGGGCCCCCCAAATATGAAGGACATGGATCTGTTGGAGCGAGTCCAGAGAAGGGCCATGTATTGGGTTAGCGTGGCAAGGTATTGGTAGCAGTGGGGGTTGCAGGGGTGACTTCTATGAGAAGTTGCTAGAAGCTTCCCCTGTGTGCGATAGAGCCAGGGCCAGCCAGCTCCAAGATGGACCTGCTGCTGGCCAAGGTGAAGCCAATCAGTGAGAATGGTAGCACCTCTGGGATGACTTATTTAAGAAGGGGAAAAAACACACAAGATACATTTGCAGCTGGAGAAAGGAGTGAGAATATGTGAAACAACCCTGCAGACACCAAGGTCAGTGAAGAAGGATGGGGAGGAGGTGCTCCAAGCACTGGAGCAGAGAGTCTCCTGCAGCCCATGGTGAAGGCCATGGTGAGGCAGGCTGTCCCCCTGAAGTCCATGGAGTGCCACGACAGAGCAGATATCCACCTGCAGCCCATGGAGGACCCCATGCCAGAGCAGGTAGATGCCCGAAGGAGACTGTGATCCCGTGGAGGCCTGTGCTGAAGCAAGCTCCTAGCAGGACCTGTGGACCCATGGAGAGAGGAGCCCAGGCAGGAGCAGGTTTGCTGGCAGGACTTGTGACCCTGCAAGAGACCCACACTGGAGCAATCTGTTCCTGAAGGACTGCACCCCAGGCTGGAGCCGTTCATGAAGAACTGTAGCCTGTGGGAAGGGCTCACATTGGAGAAGTTCGTGGAAAACTGTTTCCTGTTGAAGGGACCACATGCTGGAGCAGGAGAAGAGTGTCTTTTGAGGAGGAAGGAGTGGCAGAAAACAATGCGTGATGAACTGACCACAACCCCCATTCCCTCTCCCAAGGGGGAGGTGGTAGAGAAATTGGGAGCAAAGTTGTGCCTGGGAAGAAGGAAGGGGTAGGCGGAAGATGTTTTAAGAATTGGTCTTATTTCTCATTATCCTATTCTGATTTTAATTGGCAATAAATTAAACTCATTTCCCCAAGCTGAGTCTGCTTTGCCCTTGATGATAACTGCTGAATGATCTCTCCCTGTCCTTATCTCAACCCATAAGCTTCTTGTTATATGTTTCTCTCCCTTGTCCAGCTGAGGAGAGGGAGTGATAGAGTGGCTTTGGTGAGCACTTGGCATCTAGCCAAGGTCAACCCACCAGAGTCCATCAGAAGGCTGGAGCACTTCTATGAAAACAGACTGAGAGAGTTGGGGCTGTTCAGCCTGGAGAAGAGAAGGCTCTTGGAAGACCTGATTGCGGCCTTCCAGTACCTAAAGGGGGCCTACAAGAAGCTGGAGAGGGACTCTTTTTACAAGGGCATGTAGTGATTGGAGAGAGGGGGTAATGACTTTATAGATTAGATGCAGGGAAGAAATTCTTCACTATGAGGGTGATGAGACACTGAAACAGGTTGCCCTGAGAGATTTTGAATGCCCCATCCCTGGAAGTATTCAAGGCCAGGTTGGATGGGGCTTTGAGCAACCTGATCTAGTGGAAGGTGTCCCTGCTCATGGCAAGGAGGTTGGAACTAAATGATCCTTAAGGTTGTTTCCAACCCAAACCATTTTATGATTCTATGATGCTATGAGTTACAGCTGACTCCCAGTTACAGCTTATCCTATAAAGGATGAAAGGCTTATGGTGCATTAGATGCAGAGAAAGAAGCACGTGTTTCTCTGGGTTTAACACGAAAATTCAGCTGTGATGGGCTGCACCTTACAGAAGGAATAATGTGCCTCCTACATTTTGGTGGTTTTGGTCATTACAGTTAATTTTTGTCCCATCTGCAATATGTTATAAAAGTGTGGAGAACAAAGTCACCCAACCAAACAAATCTATTATTGTACAATCATTTTGTCCCTAAAATACCACATGAAATTAAAAGTCTCACATGAAGCCATAAGAGCAAAAGTAATTTTGGCAAAAAATGCTAAAAGAAGCATGCAGTCTGATAGCTATCATGCCTTCACTAAAGCTATCTTTTCTGATTATTGATTCAGGCAGTGATCCTATTGGCTGATTCACAAATAATTCCTGCTTTTGGTAGGATTTATTAATTGTGAACATAAAAAATAAGTACATCTTGCTTATATAGCACCTCATGATACTAAAAGATTCAAAAATATTTTGCCTAAATTTTGTCAGAGCTTAGTTATTAAAAATTCAACAGAATTTATTCTTTTTTAAGGACCATAGCAAATATTGAGATAATATTTCTGTATTTGAAACAAAATAATTTATTAAAGGAAATCTCTATGGTAATAATACTGTTAGGATCTTTCAAAAACTTTCCCTTTTATTTTGCACTCAAGAAGGAAGACTTCTACTGCAAATTGAGGGTCTGACACACATCACATAATTAATAACTGTGATTTTCAGCCATCAGTATGTACTACACTGTCACATGGTCAAAAGACAATTCAAACACTGGAACTATCCAATCAATGACACTGCTCATTAATATCACAGTCAAATTCTGTCCATTATTTAAGATTTTCAGAAGATTGTATGTAATTAAACTAGCTGAATAACTATGAAAAATTCTCTGGACTTTTATGATTGCCTTTTATTCATCTTCATTATGTCTTTTATGATGATGCACCTGTGTTCAAACTTACAATTAACACTAAAATTAAAAGGATCACAAATGTAAGCAAAAAAAGGATGTTAAAGAAATAACCTGGAAAAATAAGATGCGTGTAGGTCATGGTCAATAAAAATAAAGATAGTGCCAGTAACTGTATTGCTGTTTTATTCAAAAGAGAACATAATTGGTCTACAGTCAAGTAGCTCAGCCTTAGGTCTGAAACTGAATTTATATTAAATTAGTTATCACTTCAAGGTCCTAATGCAACTGTTAGTAGCATAATCAGGCTCCATATTTGCTTAAAATAGAACCTGGAAGACGGAGGCCCAAAAGGCAAGCACCCACAAGTGGGTGATAAATTGTTCACAATATGAAAGAATCTGAGAATGATTTCAATGAATGATTTCTTAGAACAATTTAACAACAACAAAATGTTAGTTGTTAAGGCTTTTTCTGGGAATGTTCCTTGCTTTAGGAGACTATACTAATCTCTGGCATATTTACAAGTTACTGATCAGAATTCCCAGAGATTTAAAGGTTAAAAAGACCAGAAGGTAATACCAGAATTATCCTAGTCCCATCTTCTGTGTGATAGAGAAGGTAGAGATGCTCTGAATTTGTATGTTCCAAATCATGTTTCTTTGTTACAAATTATACCCTTAAATGTCAAAGGAATATGACTGGAAGCCATGAGTGATAGTGAAATAGAAGACCTTCGAGAAGATCATGCCAGGATAGTAAAAGTTTCCTTAGTGTTTTCTGCAGTGGAAGATGAAAGCATCATGTTGTTTCAACTCATAAAGACCAGTCTCTTTCTTAGCAAGTGAAATATGGTCTTCCTACACCAATGTGAACTCTACTCTGGTAAATGAATTCTAATTTTTAGGTTATTCAGGATTTTTCTATTGGTCACTGTAGAAGACTGATAAGCTGTCAAAAGACCAGAAGTTATTTTACTTCCTTTGAATATACCTAATACCTCACTCTCTAACTCCAAGAGAAAGACTTGAGGATCCCACGGAAAAATTACTGCAGTCCTTGCTGAGATCATCTAAAATATTGCAGTCCTGTGCCAAACTGATTTCTTCTGTTAAGGGAATAGTTGTTTGGTCCATATTAACAAGTACTTTGTTTTTTTATTAATTGTTTTTCACTCTTATCTGTTCATTTGCCATTGTTTGAACATTTACGTATTACTGACAAACCTTTTTGGTCTAACTTGTATATTCAAAATATAAAGATAATAGCCTTTTTTCTCTTTTCAAGTCAAGAGCTCTTGATGAGCCTGATTTGATTTGTAAGGATTTATCAGTCAGAGTAATCAGTTTGAATAGTCTCTTATCTATTAGACCACATGTTGGTGGTTTGTTTTTTTTTTTGAGTAAAATTTTTCTATGTTAACGCTGTAAGCTTGGGAAGACATTTATGCTTTTTGTCAAAGATAATTATGCTCATGATTTTCTTTATTTTATGTTGTTGTCTACATTACAGAAGAGTTTGTGTTATATTATACTACAGGGAAAGGTCTTATTTACATGAAGACTTCGACCAGTCTAAAGGTGGCACTTTCAGATATGCCTTGACATTGCCAACAGATTTGGCAAACAAGTTTTTCACTTTTTTTTGGTCCTTCTGGAAAGTTGGGCTAATTTTGTCAGAAAACCAAGATTCTTGGTAGTTCCTGCCATTGCATATACTCATTTTGGTTAATTTATTAATAGAAATTAGCTCAATGGATCTATATCATTATTAATGTATAGCAGCTATTCCTGAATAACATCTTATGTTGGTACTTGTTCTGAAATAAGTCCTATGCAAGTATTTAATATAATCTAGCTGTATTAAGTTGAGCTGTAGGATGATGTTCCCATTTTAACATTAAGAAATACTAATCTTGTCTAATTTACAGTTAGAAAAAAAAATATTTCAAATGATCATACATTCTCTAAAGAAATCTAATAAGATTGATTAGGTGGAATTTTTTGTCCTCTGGCTGGAAAAGTATATGTCTTTAAATGAGGTTGCCAATATGAATATGCATGGTAATAATGGTGAATTTTTATTTACCAATAATTTCAAGTTGTACTTTCTTATGTCGTACCTGTCAAAAAACAAATTCATAACAATATTCATAAAAATGCATACAGCAAGAATGTTGCTCACCATAAATGCAACACTTGAAAACAAATTTGTAAATTATTTTGCTAAATGCAGAGGTGAGAGCATGAATCTATTATTCAGTTACCCTTAACATTAGAAACAACACAAACACTCGACATGAATAAGCTACAATTAAGACTTCAAAATTAATATCTTTTTATGATTTTTTTTTTACCTTCTAAAGAGATAATTATGGAGTAAACTAAACAAACTGGAGTGATGCATTATATATTTACAGTTCCACTTAAGTTTCTAGGAAAATATGATACTTCAAAAAGGCAATTTTTTGAAAGAAGAAAACAAAAAATTGTGGTAGTTCAGTTATCTACTCTGGACCAATTTAAAGATAGGTTAGCAAAACTATTAAATAAAAAAAAAACCCAAACCCTGACTTTCAAACAAAAGCTAGGAATGATCAAAGGTTCTCTTCTTTAGGCTTATATGAACATATACAAGAAGGACAAATGTACACTGATGTTTTATATTATACATGCAGAAGAGAATAGAAACTGTTCTGAGTTTGATCTCACAGTGCCTGATTCTACTGTACAGTTACTACTGTTTTTCCTAATAGGAAGAATTGCCAATACTACACTTAATATCTGTGATATCTGCAGTGCCTCTTTCAGTTGATAAAAAAATAAAAATCCAATTATTCACAGCAGAAAACAAATCACTAAATTATCTTTTTCAATAAAAGAAAAGACATCTTGTAGTCCTCAGTAGTAAAATGTCCTCTATTAATGATAATCCTTATGGTTATTTAGCTTCCTGTCCCAGTTTCAGCTGGGATAGAGTTAATTTTCTTCACAGAAGCTAGTGTGAGGCTGTGTTTTGGACTTGTAATGAGAAAATGTTGATAACTTGCTGATGTTTTCAGTTGTTGCTGAGCAGTCAAGGACTGTCCAGTTTTTCATGCTGGCCTGCCAGTGAGAAGGCTGGGGGTGCACAGGAAGGTGGGGGATGACACAGCCAGGACAGCTGACCCAAACTTGCCAAAGGGATATTCCATACCATATGACGTCATGCTTAGTATATAAAGCTGGGACAAAGAAGAAGGGAGGGGTGGGGGGATGTTGGGAATTATGGCGTCTGTCTTCCCAAGTAACCGTTACGCATGATGGAGCCCTGCTTCCCTGGAGATGGCTGAACACCTGCCTGCCTGTGGGGAGTGGTGAATGAATTCCTTGTTTTGCTTTGCTTGCGTGTGCAGCTTTGGCTTTACCTATTAAACTGTCTTTATCTCAAACCATGAATTTCCTCACTTTTACTCTAAACTATGAATTTTCTCACTTTTACTCTTCTGATTGTCTCCCCTGTCCCACTGTGGGGGAGTGAGCGAGCAGCTGTGTGGTGCTTAGCTGCTGGCTGGGGCTAAACCACGACACTTTCCTAAAGTAAACAAACATACAGTGGAGCTGTTGTCAGATTAGTTATCCTCACAGCAAAGGCCATGTGGTAGAACAGCAACAATTTATTTTACAAAGAGAGCAAAGATATAAAATACGAGGAAATGTTTAAGGACTGTAATACAAGTTTAAATTACTACTCTGATCAGGCATTCTAGGGATGCAGTGCATTTTGGAATTCAGATTTTGATACTTTGAATAAGAAATCAAATATTGGTGAATTTGGAGAAGAGAGAAGAATTTGTATATGAGACAAGATATAAGGACTTAAAACAACAGAGGCTGATTACAGACCTAATAAACAGCCTTTTCTTTTTTTTTTTTTTTTAAAGCTCTGCAGCTCTGCAATGATAAAAGAAATAAGGACATAAGCAATGTCCTACAGCAGACCAGTTGCCCATCATCTCGCACATCCTCTCTCTCACAGTGGCAGCAGAAGAGTTGAATTCAGGAGATCACCGGAACCTGGCCAAAATGGAGTTAGGGATGTTAGCTACCACATCCCTACCAAGACTTAGTTTTCACATGTGTTAGTGTGAAGCTGCTGCCGCCTGTGAATATGCTTAAGCCCTTTCTGACCCTGCTGCTACAGCTCTGTCCACAGCCTCCTGTATCAGCAAGTCCCAAGAGTTTGCAACCTGCTGTGTAAGATACTTTCTTTTATGAAAGTACACTCCGTTAATATAGGCAGAGTTCCTCTACAACACAGGCATCTACTGTGTTATTAAAGTCCTTTTCTTTAGAGACATCACCCAAATCATCCAAATGCAATATAAAAAGGGAAAAGACCTTCTTAACATTCCCTGGAGGAAAAAATTAAGCTTGGAAGTTTCCAGATGAGTACATCCTTAAATATATGTCACTGGATTATAGCTCCTGCTTTCATGGGACACGTTTTTCTTAGAATTTGCTCTTTGTTCTCCGCAGTGGAGGGACATTGCTGGTAAGATAAAGCCTTAGCAAACATCAGCAAATCTAAGGTCACGGACAGTAGAGGAAATGCCTGTGCTAATTCTCATCTCAGCTGGTTCATGTCTCTATTTGTGGGGAGCCATGCAGAAATGTTGTGTCCTAGGGCAGAATAGCTACGTTAGCACAGTGATATGCATGCACTAAATAGGTTCACCTCTCAACAGGACTTATTTCAAGCACAGCATTACTATACTTAACACAGTTATGCTGCTCTTTGTTCTGGAGCTAGCCTGACTGCTGCTATAGCTCAGCCAACCTCCTGCCAATTCACACACAACCCTACAAGTTTTGGAGGGCCAAGATTTCACCCAGGGTGACAATGAAGCACAGATCATTGCACTGAGTGTTTACATTGGTACTCTGACTATCAGCAAATAAGTACATACAGAGGATTTGAATCAAGTTTGTATGGAGCATCAAATACTGAAGTATTCATAACAAAAAATGATTATTAAACTGCTGCCAACTCATTTGGGTGATAATGACAGTCATAACTGCTTACATCTATAAAACACTTACATAAATAAAATAATCTAGTTGTTATTGGTCTGATAATATACAAATATGCATACTGCTCTGAAATAATTTATTATAATACAGAAAGGGTTTAGAAACTTGCTGGCATGGAAATTATAAAACTTATTTGTATTACTTTATTCCAGCTATTTCATAGAGCTCTGTTATTCTGCCTCTCTCCTGGTGCCTCACTTTTTTCCAGATATTTGCTATTTCTTCCTCTTTTTCCATATCTCTTTCCTTCTCTTTTTGGGGGTTGGGGTTTTTTCAGCATATGTTTTATCCAAGGCCATTTAATTATCCTTTTATGGCTATCTGCCATTCCCAGACCATTCTATCTATTGGCCACACGGATAATAAACAATCACAGAGAACAAGTTGGAAGGGTAAAGAAACAGCAGGTAAAGAAAGAACATGTGGTGAACAAGCAGACAGACAGAGGGACACCAAAGGGAACTAAGTTTATGTGCTCATCACCCTCTCAGGAGGAACTTAGCTATGGTATCCACCTGGCAGAAAGCCATGCCTGCCAGAATGGATGTTGGCAACCCAGACAGAGCTCCCACAAAAACATGCAGCCAACCAGGCCTCAGGCTGCAGAGAGTGCCAGAGCCTCTCACTGGTAATCGATGGCAGCAGTGAGAACAGCTGTGTGAGGTGTGACCAGGTGGATGATCTGCTCAGACTGATGACAGAGCTACAAGAGAAGGTAGAAAGGTTAAAGAGCATCAAGGAATCAGAGAAAGAGATGGATCTGTGGAACCATGCTTTGCCCTTCCTTCCACAGAATCAGGAACAGCGACCAGAAAAAAAACAAGATTAACAGGGTCCTGTATCCTCACCCAACCAAGCTGAAGGCAGGACCTTAAAGGAAATGAGGGAATGGAGGCAAGTCAATGCTTGGGGTAATAGGCAAACCTCCTCCTTGCCCACCTCACCTCCCCAGGTGCCTCATACAACAGATATGAGAATCTGGATGTGAAAGGCCAATCCATGGGTGATGTGGATGACAGTCCAGCTACAACTGGAGGTTTTGCCAAAGTCAGAAAAGCCTAAACCCTGTATCATGACCAGCTCCATGAGGAACAACCACAGAATGACAGAATCACAGAATCATTAAGGTTGGAAGGGACCTTCGAGATCATCAAGTCCAACCGTTAACCCAACACCACCATGCCCCCTAAACCATGTCCTGAAGCGCCACATCCACAGGTTTTATGAACACTTCCAATGATGGCCACTCCACCACCTCCCTGGGCAGCCTGTGCCAATGTTTAACCACTCTCTTGGTGAAGAAATTTTTCCTAATATCCAATCTAAACCTCCCCAGGTGCAACTGGAAGCCATTTCCTCTCATCCTATTGCTAGTTACTTGGGAGAAGAGACCAACACCCACGTCGCCACAACCCCCTTTCAGGTAGTTGTAGAGAGCGATAAGGTCTCCCCTCAGCCTCCTCTTCTCCAGACTGAACAACCCCAGTTCCCTCAGCCACTCTTCATAAGACTTGTGCTCCAGACCCCTCACCATCTTTGTTGTTCTTCTTTGGACACACTCGAGCACCTCAATGTCCTTCTTGTAGTGAGGGGCCCAAAACTGAACACAGTATTCAAGGTGCGGAAAAAGAAAAGACAGATTATAGGTGTAGGTATCTCCCTTCTGAGGGGAACTGAAGGTCCAATATGCCAGACAGACCCTTCTTTTAGGGAAGTCTACTGCCTCCCTGGGGCCCTGGTTAAGGACATCACTAGGAAACTTCCTAACCTGGTACAACCCCTGGACTATTATCCACTACTGCTCTTTCATGTGCATAGTGATAAAGCTGCAACTCATAGTCCAAGGGCAATCAAAAGAGACTTCAGGGCCTTGGTTCAGTTGATTAGGGAATCTGGTCCACAGGTTATTTTTTCTTTTCTCCTTCCAGTTGCGCACAGCAACACTGGAAGAAACAGACCAGTCCAGTCTATTAATGTATGGCTTCATGACTGACGTCACTGACACAGTTTTGGTTTTTTTGATAATGGGATGCCCTACTCGGCACCAGGCTTGCTGGCATCAGATGGGATTAACCTTTCTCAAAGGGGAAAGAAGGTCTTTGCTTGCAAGATAACAAGACTTATTGGCAGGGCTTATTGACAGGGCTTTAAACTAGACTTAAAGGGAGAGAGAGAAAATATCAGGCTCACCCATGACAAGCTGGGGGATGACACACCTAGGTTAGAGGGATGGGATGTCAGAGAGGGCTCTCAGCTTCTTGCTTTAAGACCTACGGACTACACTGCAGCACAATTGAAGTCTTATGGAGATGAGCCAGGCATTCCCGAGGTAAAAGGACCCAACAAGGAAACACCAGAAAAAGACCTCAAAGGAACTGAGGGGAGTTCCTCTAAGAGGGTGACATGGCCAACAGCCAAGCTGAAGTGCCTCTATAAGAATGCATGCAGCATGGGCAACAAACAGGAGGACTTGGAAGCCTCCATGCTGCTAGAAAGCTATGACCTAGTTGACATCACTGAAACTTGGTGGGATGAATCCCACAACTGGAGAGTGGCTATCAACAGCTACAGGTCGTTCAGAAGGGACAGGCGAGGAAGAAGTGGCAGAGGCGTTGCCCTCTACGTCAAGAAAAGCATAGAGTGTGAAGAGTTGTCTCTGAAGAATAGTCACAAGCAGGTTGAACAGAAGCAAAAGAGGGAACCTTGTGGTTTGTGTCTGCTACAGACCATCTGATCAAGGGGATCCTGCTGACAAAGCTTTCTTACTCTAGCTAAAGGAGGCATCACACTCGCAGGCTTTTGTCCTGCTGGGGGACTTCAGCCACTCCGACATCTGCTGGAAAAGTAGCACTGCAAGCTGCAGGCAATCCAGGAGACTCCTTGAAAGCATCGAGGATAACTTCTTAAGCCAGGTGATAGACAGCCCTACCAGATGGAATGCAATACTTGGACGTGTTGGTCACCAACGCAAATGAGCTAATTGATGACATCAAGGTTGGAGGCAGCCTAGACTACGGTGATCCTGCACTGGTGGAGTTTGCAGTCCTGAGGAATAAGGGTCAAGCAAAGAGTAAAGTCAGGACCCGAAATTTCAGGACAGCAAAATTCCAACTCTTCAATGAGTTAGTCAATAGGTGCCACTGGGAAACCACCCTCAGGGACAAGGGAGCACAACAGAGCTGGCAGATCTTTAAGGATGCTTTCCATAGAGTGCAAGAGCTCTCAATCCCCAGGTGTAAGAAATCAGGAAAGGAAGGCAAAAGACAAGCATGGCTGAGTTGAGCCCTGCTGGTCAAACTAAAGGGCAAGAAGGAGATGCACAGACAGTAGAAGCAGCACAGGTATCCTGGGATGAGTACAAGGACACTGTCCAGTAGTGTAGGGATGGGGTCAGGAAGGCCAAGGCATGGCTGGAGCTGAACTTGGCAAGGGGTGCAAAGAACAATAAGAAGAGTTTCTACAGGTATGTCAGCCAGAAAAGGAAGGTCACAGGAAGTGTACTCCCCTGATGAGCAAGACTGGCAGACTGGTAACCACAGACGAGGAGAAGGCTGAGGTATTAAATGCCTTCTTTTCCTCAGTCTTCATTGGCAGTGTCTCTTCCCACACCTCTCTAGGGAATGGACTGCAAGACAGGGACTGGAGGAGAAAAGAGAAGATCAGGTTCGAGACTACCTGAAGAACCTGAACATGCACAAGTCTATGGGACCTGATGAGATCCATCCCAGAGTCCTGAGGGAATTGGCTGATGTAGTTGCCAAGCCACTCTCCATGATATCTGAAAAGTCATGGCAGTCAGGTGAAGTCCCTGGAGACTGGCAAAAGGGTAACATTGTACCCATTTTTAAAAAAGGATGGAAAGGAGGACGCTGCCAACTACTGAACTGTCAGCCTCACCTCTGTACCTGGGAAGATCATGAAGCAGATCCTCCTAGAAGCTATGCTAAGGCACATGGAAACCAATACTCTTTAATATCTTCATCAATGACTTAGTGGGATCGAGTGCACCCTCAGCAAGTTTACAGCTGACACCAAGATGAGTGGTGTGGTTGACATGCCCGAGGGATGGCATGCCATCCAGAGGACCTGGGCAAGCTCGAGAAGTGGGCCCATGTGAACCTCATGAGGTTCAACAAGGTCAAATGCAGGGTCTTGCACATGGGTCAGAGCAACCACTGGTATCAGTACAGGCTGGGGAATGAAGAATTGAGAGCAGCCCTGCTGAGAAACAACTTGGGAGTACTGGTGAATGCGAAGCTGGACATGAGCTAGCAATGTACACTTGCAACTGTACCCTGGGCTGCATCCAAAGAAGCATGACCAGCACGTCAAGGGAGGTGATTCTACCCCTCTACTCTGCTCTTGTGAAACCCCACCTGGAGTACTGTGTCCAGCTCTGGAGGCCTCAGCACAGGAAAGACATGGACCTGTTGAAGCGAGTCCAGAGGAGGGCCACAAAAATGATCTGAGGGATGGAACACCTCTCTTATGAAGAAAGGCTGAGAGAGTTGGGGTTATTCAGCCTGGAGAAGAGAAGGCTCTGGGGAGACCTTATTGCAGCCTTCCAGTACTTAAAGGGAACTTATAAGAAAGATGGGGACAAACTTCTTAGTAGGGTCCCTTGCTATAGGACAATAGGTAATGTTTTTTAACTAAAAAAGGGCAGATTTGGTCTATATAGAAGGAAGAAATTTTTCACAATGAGGGTGGTGAAATGCTGGCACAGGTTGCCCAGAGAGGTGTTAGATGCCCTATCCCTGGAAACATTCAAGGTCAGCTTGGATGGGGCTCTGAGCAATCTGGTTTAGTTGAAGATGTCCCTGCTCACTGCAGGGGTTTGGACTAGATGACCTTCAAAGGTCCCTTCCAACCCAAACTATTCTATGAGTCTATGTTTCAATGTTTCTAGGAGTGCTCAGAGGGACTGGGACACGGGTTTTTAATGGGAAATTTCTGCTCCCTCTGTCACATGCAGTTCTGAAATCTGTCTGTCTGTCTCTTTCATTTACATCAGAAATGTCCAGATTTAGGTTAACAGTGTTGATCAAAATTTAGTTGAAACTCTCAGTGGAAGTGTCAAGTTTTGTTGAACTTTCCACAGTGGAAGCTTTTAGTCAAAAATTCCTCATCAACTTGCTTGCAAATGTACAAGTTGTTGCACTTCATTTTTGATAACGAATGTAGCAAATTATTTAGGAGAAGGGAAAGAAAAAAGAGGACAAAAAGGTTAATGACAGACTTGCTTTTGAAGACGAACTATGAATTAATGGATTCAATTCAGATAGTGTTGGTCATGGTCCAACGGTAATTTATTTATAAAGGCAGTTATCTCATCATCAGTTTTAAACATGAGAAGATTGGGAGATCACTGCTTTAAATTAAAACTTGGGAATATTGCACTAAGATTAAATTACTGTTTAAAAGGCATCACAAACTTAATAAAAGTATGACAGGAGACATTGTAATTTATGCAAATGCAGACTATCATAAACAGAGATTATAGCATGCTTTCTGATGTTTTTATTTTTGTCTTTTGTGTTAGTCACAGAAGCCATTTTTACATCATGTTGTTCAAGAAGCCTAATCATAGAGGAGGGGAAAAGGACATCTTATCAGCAATAGATAAAAAAATAAAGCCCCAGTTAGCAGCTTTGTGTTATGCATAGCTTTACTAGGTTAGCATACTGAATGTAGATGTCCATATCCAGACTATCATTCAGAGTAGGTTTCCCATCCATGTCTCTTTAACTACTCTATTTTATTGTATCACGGTAAAATAAAAAGGAAGAGATACACATACAAAAAAAAGAGGGGAGAAAAAAAGACAGAATCCATAAGAGAGTCTCTATGTCAAAGGCAAACATGATAATTTTCTGAAATTCATAGTGACGAAGTCTCATGTACAGAGTAAAGGAAAAAAAAATATAGTGAACAATCAGCTCACAGGTTTTGTGACATTTTGATCTCTTTATTTGCATCTCTTTATTTGTGCTTTATTTGCCTTGCCAGCCATATGTCGTCTTT
>NW_010513991.1:14630-23208 GCF_000687285.1 Phaethon lepturus
CTGCTGGAGGCTTTCTCATGACGAGATATCCTCCTTTCTGCATGTCATGGCTTTGCCTTCATACCTAGCAATATTTTTTTGCTGGCAGGATAGTCCTTGGGAAGAAGAACACGTGCTGTTTTGAAGGTGATTCCTGATGACAGATTATTTCTACTGCCTGTCCCTCCTCCTCACAGTGAGGGGGAAGCCATTTACAGACAGGAGAACGATGCTTGAGGAGCTGGTCCTCGTCCTCAGATGCTGCTTTTAGGCCTTTACACAAACTCCAGCTGGGCCTGTTGCACAGCTGACATGTTCACTAAGACAAAGGTTTGGCAGAAATACTGATATTTCTGTGATTCTGTAAAGTGCACATGTTAATGATTACACAGGAGATTCAGCTTTTAAAAAAGTCTCCATACTAGGCTTTATAAATGAAATAACGGTCTTTCCCTTGGAGTTCTGTAATTTGATTAACAGATCTAATTGCAAAATAACGTACAGGGTTTGTTGTCTTGGGGAAGGAGGGAAAGGCTGTCACTGTGCTGTGAAGGCCGGCAGCTCCCCGTGGGCTGGGCCTGTCCCACCACCCCATCCTGGCAGCCAGGGCCCATCCCACCACCCCAGCCAGGAGCAGGGCAGCCGGGGGGCACGGGGGCAGCCCCAGGCATTGGGCACCTCCCTGGGGCTGGGACAAGGCTGTGACATGGGTGGGCCCAGTTTAGCGGAGCCCAAGGCCGGGCAGGACAGGGCTGCGGGGAGCTGGAGACTGGCCCTGCTGCAGCGGCTGTCAGCTCCGGAGGCCTGACATGGGGTCCTGGGCTGTGGGCAGGGAGTCTTGAGGTGGATGGGCAGGGACAGTCAGGCTAACAGTGTCCTCAGGGCTCTGACAAAGGGGGCAAGGAGATCCAAAAATGTGGTTGCACATAGGAAGTGATAATCTGGTAAAAGTGCCTTCCTTTTCCACACTCTAAGTTTTGTCCCATGCCGTGCGTCGCTATAAAGAGGCAAAAGCCTGTTTGTCTTCCCCTGGCACACAGCAGAGCCACATTTTTCCTGGCCATGGCAGTCCAGTGTTCACACCTTTGCTATTATTTAGGCAGGACACTACAGTTTTCTTCAAGAAGAAAAATGAGTAAAAGGAGTAGCAGCATTTACAAGAGTGTGTCAGCAGCAGCTGCGCGCAGTGGGACAGGGCAGGCAGCACTTCTGCAGTGAGAGGCTGAGCAGCCTGGGAATGTCAGCTGAGGCTGCGAATAATGAAGATGTCACCGAAAGAATGATTTTGCCCAAGAAAAGGTTACAGGAATCTTTCGTAATACAAGCTGAGAGGTAATTTGCTAATAATATCTTTCAATTACACCGACAGGTCACAAGTTTTACTTCATTCTTTTCCCAGTGACAGCATCAGTGACAGGACTTTGGTAACTGCAGGAACATATTCTTCTATATTTCACTTTGGATTACGATTGCTTAATTTCTTTTCTTAAATGCTAGTAAACTGAGCTGCCCCACTCTGACAGTAGTTTTTCAGTATAGAATCTATGTAAAATTGTCAGCAGCAGGAAACATTTTTGGATTGGCAAAACATCTGAAAAACAAAAGAGTTTCTCATGTGTTTTACAAGGTTTTTCTAGGTGATTTTCAATAATCCATGCCTGAAATACTTCCTTAAAATATTAGAAGCATAGCTAATCAGCTACAAAATGTTAAGTACCACATTAATCTTTAAATGCATGCATGAGCTAACACTTAAACTCTGTAAATTAAGATTCAGTTCCGCTGATATAACACTATGACTCTACCCAAAAACTTTAAGTATATCGATATTTATTCTCTTTTGGAGACTAAAACTTTCTTAATTATCTGACATGATTTCTACAGAATGCTATAATCAACAGAATTGAATTAAGTAAGAAACTCATCTATTGACAGAGCTACAAAACCTGCCTAGAGCCTGAGATAAACATTTAAAGTCAAGCTCTGGTTTGCATCTTGGGGAAAATGCACAAGGAATAAAACTAGATTTGAATATAAGTTGTTATAACAACATAATGTGGTGGCCAAATTCTATATGTGCTGAAAGTAATGCATGAATTAGAGGCCACACTTACAGTTATTGATGTTGCAGCAAGTTATATGGCTCTCAGCAACTAGGAACTGCAGTCAAAACGTAAATGAGTAAAAACAATGCTGTTTAGACCTTTTTAAAGCAGAATGGTAAACAAATGTAAATGAAGGTCATGTAGAGCTTTACAAGCAGGTTGCTAAACAGGAAGGGATACACCACTGTAGATCTGGGCTGTATATGAAAGGGTGATAACTGTGTGTGTAAAAGACCCTAGGAATTCTTCACATATGGTGTTAATCTACTTCAGCACAGAAAATAGTGGCAATGCTCTACCTACCTAGGTGTAGCACTAATTGTGCCTTACTAAATTTTAAAGGGCTAAGGAAAAACAAGGGGGTGTACCCATCACGATTTTTCACTTCAGCATTAGAAATTGGACTGACCCAGTGACATTAGTCTCATCTACAAACAAATTAGGAAATGTGTTTCAGCTGTTGAAACATAGGTGTTTAAGAACACCGTGGACACTGTGGGGATCTATTTTGGCATTCATCCCACATCCTGTTTTATAAGGATGTATTTTCTTTTATAAGGAAATGCACCTTGTGAAACGAATCTAATGTATCTCTCTGCTTCATACAGAAGGAATAACATCTCAAGGTGCACTAAACACTTATATTTAAATAACTAAATGCTACCCTAGTTGCCATCTCCCAACTGAGTCAATCAAAAACAATAAATATTTATGTCATGATTTATCTTACCCAAGAACAAATACCAAAATAACCCTACACCTGACAAATGTCTGTTTTTCTGCACAGACTGTAAAGATATGAAAACAAATTCCTTGCAGGGCTAAAGACATAAATGCCATCCCAAGTAATGATATAAATTTCACCCCAAACAACCAGCAATTTTTTTTTCTGATTACTGTGATTCCCTGCATCATCTCTTCAACAGTGGCCTTCACCAAGACTGAAGTTTTACGGGAAAAACTGCAAGATGTTTACCCATACTTCATTCAGCAAACTAGCAGCTGAGCAAGCAGATTCAGACACTCCAGCTCTCCTCCCCCTTTACCACCCATTTTCAACAAACCAGAAATACTCACCTAAACAGAGATCCTCTTGAAGGATGTGGTAGAGCCTGAGTAGATTTGCAATGCGCTGAGAGACTTTTTGGTGTTTGGTTGTTCTGACCAAGCTGTGGTTTGGAGTCACATACCGAGGGGGTAGCACAGCAGGTGAGTGGGCTTTCCCAACGTGGGCTCCCCAACAGGGAGGAACCCACAACGTGTGACAGCTGTGACCATCAGCCTTTGGGCAGCCCCTGCACAGTGCCACAGCCAGACACAGTGCTCCAGCATCATCAGACCCTGCACATCAGGACCAGTGGGTTTGAGGCATGTTGCCTGTACCCTGGTTGAGGGCCCTGAGGTGCAAGTCATATGAGGCATGAGATTCAGTGCGAGGCATGTATCTTATAGCTAAAGTGGCAATGAAATCACAGAAAACTCCAGCTAACACCACATGCACTGAACAGAGCCTTTTGGTGTCAGACACACATTCCTAATAGTAGTAATACGAAAATGGCTTTTTAGCATCTTAATACTTTCAGACTTCAGTCTTGTAAAATGTAGTTTATATTCCAAAGTATAATTGAGATACTGAAACAAGGAAGTAATAAAACATGTAAGTATCCAGATTTTCTTTTTACTTTTTTTTTTTTTTCTTCTTAGTATAAATGGCAGATCAAACTTTTGGGAGGAATGGTAACAAATCAGTTTTCTGATAACAGCTCTCTAGTTCAAATTTCACTTTTTACAACATGAGTTAAGACACTTAATTCCCTTGTCACTGAATCTTAACTGTATCCTCAAACAGATTAACATCATGGCAGGATAGCATGTCATGTAATGATTTTAATAACATTTATTCGTAAGATTGTTACTCCTCCCAGCTTCTGCCTCAGGGTCTGCTAGAACACCATGTAGCTCATTAGCAGACACACTGAGAAGTCAATGAGGCAGATACAATGTGTAGATTAAAAAAAAACAGCATTAAGTTTAACTCTTCTGTAACCTTTTAAAACCCATTTATAGGCTTATTTAATACTAAACTTCAATAATGGTGCGTTTTGATTCAAATTATATGTAATTAGGACCAATGGAGTATAAACAAATTCTGTATCTTATAGTGTAAATCTGGGACTGGGATATTTAGCAAAGAAGAAAAACCAACAACAACCAGAGACAAAAAGAAGAAAAAAAAGAAAAACATGAGGTGAACTTCCGTAGAAATTTCTGAAAATATTTCCTAAGATTCTGTGTAAATATTAATATAAAAAATGCAGATAAATATTTATCCAGGTAATTATATCACATTTTGTAAGAAGTTGTATTACATATTTTAAAATATCTTTGTATGTTGATGCATATATTTTCTTAAAAGGCGACACGGTTAGCAAAAGTGGAAAGAAAAGAAAAAGGAAAAAAAAAAGAAAGTAGGATTGTATTCTCAACTTTAGCCATAGGGAGATAGGTATTTATCTGTAAGAATGACCTTCTTTTGTGTAAGGAAGTTAAAATTTACAAGCATACAAGTTTACAAGCATAATCAACTTGTCCCATACATACATATATGTGGTGGTAAATTATAAGAAAATAAGCTCCAATAATAAAATTGTGTACCACTCTTCAGAGTTACATGTCTTAATTTATCAGCATTCTCTCTATATCCAGGCCTTTGTCCATATTTTCAACTTTAAGACATTATGATAATTTATTAAACAAATTAAAAATATATATACCATATTCATATATTACCATAAATATTATTTTACTGATTAATATATTTTCCAAACTAAGTAGCAAGAAACTATCTCTGAGAAAAGGGCCAAAATTAGATGAACATTTGACTACATCTTCATGACAAAACTCAGGGCAGGTGAAGCCATGGTTCTGTATCAGCACATTTGATCTGGTCAAGGCATTTTTTCTGACTAGGAGGTATGCAAGGGAACCTTCCATATGTTTACAAATATATTGTTTAGTTTTGATCTCTTGGGAAAACTGATCTTTCTGTCTAATCGGTTTTCGGGGAAGTAAATCAGAAACAAAACCAAACAAAACTTCACACTTCTCTGTCAACATAGTTCCTTCATCCAGCATGAGACAAATTAGTTGCCTACGTTTTAAACAATCATTTAACCATGTTTTCTGTTTCACAGGGTTATGCACCTCTTTCAGTGGCAGATTAGACAATTGTTCATAGAACTCTCAATTTTTGTCATCTTTGATCAAAATAAATTTTTTCATGCATGTTGTTTCCTTTTTCCTTGGCTTAGATCAGGTTACACTTGTCAAGAGCTTCATTTTCGGAAGTGGGAAACAAAGGATTCTTATGTTTCTGTTCATGAGAAAAGCAAAAGGATCTACTTCTGGCATTCTCTAATGAACTCTCAAGGAATGGTCCATGCAAGGTTATTTTTGAATAGGCTGGATCCTGAAGCAGAATTCATATTCTCCTGCCCTGAAGACTGAAATGTCTGCTAGGTGATGAGTGAATGTGGGAGATGCAAGCTGATGCTACCTGGTTGTTATACAATGTTATGGTGACCTAATCTATTTGAATGAAGAGCACCACATTGTTGTACAAGCCATTCTCTGAAAAAGGCTGTTGTCAAATACCAAACAGGTATAGTAATTGCTATCCTCAGCCATATTAGAATTATTTAAGTAAAGACAATAAAATCTAAAATGAGAATAAACCAAGCCACCAGAAAGGGGCTCCAACATTGGATGAAGCTTCAGTTTGAAATCTTTCATGTGCCAGAAGATGAATTAATCAAATCTACAAACAACAACATAAATGAAATCACCTAACATTTGGGAAATACAATTTAGGTGTAGAGTTGGCATAGAAAGCAGAGGCAAAATACAAACATAGAGGACAAAGCGTGAAGCAGAGCCAGCGTGGCATCTGCCAAAGTACCACATCAACTCTTACAGTTAGCATACACCATTACTGTGCTTTAGAGGAAACTAGCTGGAATGCTTTGGACTGCAATGTAGTAGTAGAAATGGGTAACCAAACACACGTCAAGCTGTTCGTGAGATATATTATGACCTATGCATAACATGATACATACATACCAAAGAAAGTGTGCTCTCTCTTGCCTTTAGCTAAAAAGAACCAGAAATCCTGCTGATGGTATCTCACAAATATTCTTCAGAAAATCATAGACTTAAATCAAAGAAGCAAGGCAATTTGAAGTAATAATTTTGAAAAATATTATATTGGTCCTAAACTCATCCAGGTGATATAAGCTAGATAGAAGATCCCAATTTCTTAAATCAAATATATTTTGTTGATTATGAATACAATGTTACATTTCCTGTGGGTTAATAACAGGAAAAAAAAAAAAAGGAAAAAAAAAGGCAAGCCTTTCCCCAATTTTTTTCCAATTAATGCAATACCAAATTATTTCAAAACCACTGGCTCACAAAAGCACTCATGTGTGTCAGTTTCATATTTGTTGCTTCATCTGGTTTGCATTTTTACTGAACAAATAAACCCCCCCTGTATTTCTTCATATAGGTGTCATAATCTAGAATGCATGTTGTGAGGTAGAAAAAAAATATTATCATGTGTTAGCCTAAGAAGGTTACATGCAGTCATTGACGACATTAAGAGCTGCTCTTCCTGAGCACAGCAATAAATACATAAACAAATAAAAATTGGCAGTGTTTGCTTCTATTGCATAGAATTCAACAAGAGCAATGAAGAGCCGAAGCAGCCAGGATCTGTCCAAAACTTGAAGCTTTTCATCCCAGAAAACTTCAGAACTAGTGTCAAGAGTTTTTCTGAGAAAATACAAACTTTCCTTTCCACTTTCTACAAAGCCAGATGATGACTCTAAAAATTGCCTCCTATCCATCTGTTCATTCAGCTGGTATGTGGCATACCATCCTACCATAGAAAGATGGTATGTGGCATCCTTCTCCCTATTTTTTTGGTATTTTTATATAAAATGCAAATTTTCAGGTCAGGAACCTGCAATATTTAGAATAAAAAAACCTTGGGCTTGACTATAAGTATTGGCTCTCAACAAAGAAATGTTCTTCATTTAGGTGGCCAAAGATATAGCAGAGTAAGTTCATATGCCATCCAAGATGAATTACTGAAAACATCAGCAAAGAGCGATTACTGCATGTCTGAGCTTAATTTGGCTTCAAGTTAGAAATACAATGCCTTGTATAAGCTACCTCAGGGAACATATGCCATCAAAGAGCAATGAAAAATGTTAAATATTCTGTGCATAGAATTCACTGCTAGAACAGCTTCCCAAGAGAGCAGATGTAAGTTTTCAGGCGTTTTCTGAACATTAAGAACTTGGCAGTGTTTTCAAATCCCACCATGAGAATGCTTATCTTACCCATCATTAGCTTAACATCATGTTAGATTGCAGAGCCCATCTCCACAGAACGGAGTAGTCTGTCTGCTTCCTTGGACTGAAATAACCATTGTTTTATTGTGCATCCTACACACTGTATGGAAGGAATATTTCTTCAACTGAGCCATTAAAAACATACTTAAAACATTCATAACTCCAGCAAAACAGGCAGCAGAGAATATAATAAAAATACGCAGTTTTCTTGAGTCATAAATGTGGTTGTTTTGTGAAATGTTTGGTTATGTAAGTACGGGAGAAGGATGGACTTCACAACTCTATGAGAGTTATATTCCGAAGCTGTTTATTGTCTTGTCTGACTCCAATATATATCATAATCTTTGTTTAGTCACTGCGCACACACTCATGGTTGGTTACAGCTTGTTACACACATTATTGCAATTTGCTGTATACAAAATACCACGCGCTGTCCACGCGCCTCTCACACAGTCAGGATTCGCTGCTTGCAGGTGTTCTTGCACTCCTGTTTACCACAGCTCCTTCTCCTCAAGGCCGAGCCGTGCAGATATCCAGCTGTTTACCAGCTTCTCAATGCCACAGCTCCTTCTCCTTAAGGTCGAGCCATGCAGGGTGATCCCAACATGTAAGTACTAATTTACAAAATGAAGACTTTTCTTCAAGTCAGTAGAACTTCTGAGCTCTATAAATTTTCTTATACTTTATTTTTTCCTGAATAAAGTACTTTTTAACACTGGTGAGCATCTTTCACTTGTGTGATTTAGAGAGATAATAAGACAGACAATGGAAGGACCATCAAGTTGGTCTTGTCAGTCTGAGTAATCAAGTCTTGATAATTTTTTAAAAGCTTCAATTCTTCAACAAAAAAAAGACCCTAGATTTATTTTGCAGTAACAGATGTTTGTCTGCCAATGATTTTGAAAGAATCAGCATTCAGTGTTTCTCAATGTTTCATAAACTATATTTACAAATTAAAAGGAAATAAATCATGTATTCTCTATTGCATAGTTACTACCTTTTCTTTTATTCAAGAATATAATTATAAAAACATGCCATTTTTGTTTTAACAAAACAATTAATTTTTCTAGATATTCCCTA
>NW_010513991.1:23239-24038 GCF_000687285.1 Phaethon lepturus
ACAAAATCTGAACATAACAAAGAGTGCAGTGTTGTGAGCGCTGGCGTTGCGCTCTGATGTTGGCAAATTACAGCTGATACATCTGGTGCTCCACTTCAAAGGCATGTTTGGTCATGGTCTGTGTGCTGGGTAATTGCAAGCTGTGTTGTACATAATAATGTTTTTTAATTTGGCTTCCTTTGTGTAACAGATTCAATTATTATATAATTTCTACCTCTGCAAGTTACTATATTTCTATTTTGTGGTTGATTTAGGGGCAAAACTTCATGCAAGTTGCACAGGAAATTTGGAATAACTTGAGTATCAATTCATCTCTCGCGTACTACTCAAGCATCTAGAATATCTGCTTTCCTTACAACATATAGATGAAGACTGAAGAGATCAAGTTATTAAGTTTGCGATAGGACTTCTCCCAGACACTTCCCTTGTAGAAGTCGCTGTTGGATTGATCACCATTTCTAATGGAGAGATTGCTTGCATGTCTGTTGTGTAAAAAATACCACTTTTTACTGTTTGGTTTGCCCCTCGCCCCCACCTTGTTGCAACTGAGTAGAAACTGGACAAATTTAAGTAGGTCAGTAGTATTGTTTCTAAGACCTTTTATAATAAATTTTGTAAATCAGGGGCTTTTAGAAAAGCTTTCTACTTAATATACTGCATAACTAACAGTCTACCCTCCTCCAACTTACTCATGCAGTCAATTGCAAAACTCCTGTACATCTATCATACTGTTAAGGAACCATTTTGTACTAGTTGCTAGTCTCTTTAAAGCCATATTGCTAGAATAAAGTCCTGCTGA
>NW_010513991.1:24069-81597 GCF_000687285.1 Phaethon lepturus
ACCGAGAGCTTAGTGAAATAACTCTGTCTTACTTTGCAGACTCCAAAAATACTTTCTTCTTATGTTAAAAATCTCATTCAGACAAAGGAGCACCTTTTAGTTCTCAAAAGATATAATCTGGACCTAATATTTCCTTAGGAATGTTAATTGAGCATTCTGTTGATAGACTGTACTAACTTTGTGCATCAAAGTGAGAATGTATTCATCAAACATCCATTGACTACAACATTCAAGAGTTATCCTATTTCCTTGGAAAAGAAGGATGTTCATGTAACAAATTATGGAGAAACAGGAGTCCAAACCAGTTAGTAAAGGATGACTGAGTGAAATATCTATAGCTATATATATCTTCTGTCATTAAGGCTTTCTGAATTAACACAATGCATCTCTCCTACAAAGTATTTATTAATCTGTTAAATCTTTATTTTACAGAAAGCAGATAAACATTTTTGTACAGCCTAGAAAATGGAAGGACGAATTTATTGTTCATAAAAACTGAAAAGAATGAGAACTGCAAGAAAGAAACATGTCTCATTATAGTGAAAAGATATAATTTAAGAATAAATGCTTTGACCCTTTTAATGGTATTGGAGATAAATTTGGTTGCTACAGAACAGATCTTGGCAATCAAGATGAATATTTTATTTAATACAATCATGTTCTACCAGAAAAATGAATCAAGATGAAATTAAATAGATCCACTTGTCTGCTTAAAATAAGTTACTAAAAATCATCATGACTAAATACATTAGGTAAGAAGCATTTGAAAAATTAAAATTTACAAGATGATATGAATTTATTGAAATAAGGAGAACATATGCCACATACAAGTCTTGTTGCTGCCATTTATATTTGAAAGTTCAGCATTTTAAGCTGTGCATGTGGGAAATAACAGAAGGTTAAAAGAACAGTCCTGGAAGGAAAGAAAAATCAAACAAATAATTTAACAACAAATGCTATTGTTAAAAGGATCTGTCAAGAAAGAAAATGTCATGCCAGACAGTTAATTGATATATAAAGTACTCAGGGCTTGTGTTAAGACTCCAAATTCAAGATCAAATACCTCAGAAGAAGAACTTACCTTCACCATGAAAATAAAATATAATTGATTCAGATATTGTGTGTGTGCTTTTAACTTAAAGAAAGGTTGATTTAATGGAATTTGGCAAATGGAACTAATTTTAACAAGATCAAGTTCTCTATGATTAGGTTGTGCTGGTTAATTAGAATATACTGAACTGGGAAATCCACTTATAGATGAAACATTCCCCAAAGATCTGACTATACACAGCAATTTTTAAGAGCAGTGGATGGTGCTTAGCGAGGCTGGCGCTTAGCGAGGCTGGCAGCTGGCAGAACTAAAATATGTTAGAAGATCAGACAGAGATCCTTGAAGATGCAGAGATACATTAGGAACAAAATATGACTGAATCATTGGAAGACTTCACCATAAAGGTCATAAAGTAGAGGTTTAGTTTGAAGAAGCTCTTCTAGTATCCCCACATCCTTCTATGAGTATAAAGACATACAGAGTGCTTTCATTATTTCTGTTAGTTCTTCTGAGCAGGAATTTTAGGTAATTAAACTGAACAGCCATTTTGATCAACAAAGAATGATCTACTGTATTTGAAACAAAAGAAGCCACTTAAGGAAAAATAAAGCCTTTTCTGCTGAAAGCTTGTGTTGCTTCTGTTCAAAATCCAGCCTCATTTAAAAGATTCAAACAACAGTAATGACTCTAAAAATTGTGACATGTTAAGATGTGGTGTAGGCAGGAGAGGGAAAATGTTTCTTAATTTTATTATCTGATTATTAGATTGTTGCCATTATATTCATGTCAGAGAATTGTATACATGAATTTGGCTTTATGAAGTGAGCAAGGTGGATTTTCTCTTTCTAATTTCTAGCAGGTAGAGCTGTGGCATAAACTTACGATGGTTAAACACTAGATAAAGATATACATTATGTTTTAAAATCTGGGGGGTTCACCTGTTGAAACTAAGCCTATATATAAATGAATATAATTTACAAGATGGAAAAGGAAATAAAATATGAAATAAATTATTAAATACTAATTTTATACTTCTTATAAATGTATGGTACTTTCGGCAGTGGCTTTGCCAGTGGAAATGTCAATAATGAAGCCTGGATTTTTCCATGCACAAATCTTTCCTTCTTTATAATCCAAACTGAGATGGAGATGAATAAATTACATAATATGGGCATAGACAGAGCAAAAGTGACATCTCTTCCTTCTCTCCCATGTTATGGATTTCCAGCCAGGGCTTGCAAGATGATCTATTATTTGCATGAAAGCAGAAAGAATTCAAATGAAGCAATTATTAGACAAGAATACTTGATAAATGATAGCAATATGTTTGGTAAAATGTTCCTTAGACAGAGTTATTTCTAGACAGCCATCTCTATAGTCTTGAAAATTTATTGCTATGAGCATTTAAGAGACACCAATGCCTTCATTTTAGGCAAAGAAGAATAGAGAGACACAAATATTTTCTTAAACTCTCAACAGTAGATATTTCATCAAAGACATGACATACGTACTCAGCTGAGGATCCCTGTTCCCCTTGAAATAATTTACATCACCTGAAGATAGGGCTCTGCATTTACATTCACACCCTTACAAATGTAATAGTTAAGAGACATGTAGATGTCTTGAAATACTGTGTTACTATTTAATTTAAAAAAAAAAAAAAAAAAGAGTACTGTGATCTGCTTTCCGAGTTTCTGATTCAAGCCAGCTCTTTACAGGCTGGGCAATTCTGCTGCTCTCAGAGCAGTATTGACAGTGGAGGGGAAAAAAAAAAAAAGTAATTCAAACACCAGCCAGGGAAATCCAACTAATTAGTTTTCATTGATTTCCCAGTGGCACATCTGTGGTCTATGTGGCTGTGTACACACACCTCCTGCTGTTTTGGGAAGCCCACCTTTGCTTCCACCCCAGCCAAAAGAACAGACCTAGTGATGAAGACCATCTGTGCTAGACATTTTGCTGTAAATTCTCATCCTTTCTTGTCAATGCAGTGGAGGTAATAATCACAGAAGTTTCTCAATTCCCTAGAACTTTCCTCAACCTCACCAGCTGCAAAAACTGCAGCTACTTAAATCTCTGTTAACCTTTCTGGTGGTTACTTATAGATACTAAGGAGTTACTTTGAGTCTAAAAGGCGAAGAACATTAGGAAGAGAGATAAAAATCACAAAGCAACAGGAGATATTAATAAAATTTACATCTTTCAGCGTTCTTTTTCCCCAGTGAAAATCATCCCTAGCAAGAATGAGCACACTTCTGACAGATAAAACCTATCTAAAATAAGTATGATTATTATACTTTCTCTCAGGAACAACATCAGGGAGAAGAGAAACTATGCCAGCTTTGAGAATTCAGTTTCAGATAACACCAGAAGAACTGAGCAACCATTTTAATTTGTACAGTACGAGCCTTGACCATGGTCCCATACAGTGTTTCTGTTAGCCCTGATGTCACTGTTATTTTCTTTGTCCTTGGTGCTAAAGCTAGATATATTTATTCTATTGTGTTCCAAATAGTAAATGTGATGGAAGATGGAGTTTGGGTCATTCCAAATCTATTAGGAATTTCAGAAAAAGGTCAAATAGTTTAGCTGATAAAGAAAAGAAATGCAAAGTTAATATAGACAGAAAAGGCTGTGATACACCTCTTTCATCAGCCAGCTAAATATCACAACATACGGCCTTCCTTAGGTCCCTGCTTAAGGAAAGCAGCCTACACTTTCTAATTCCTAAGAAAGGGATGCACAAGGATACATGTTTATAACACAAAACATAGTAACATTATAAAGAAAAAGAGGGGATTGCTTAGTTTATCTATTGAAACCATTCCAATTTATAATTGGTTTGATCCCAAACAGATTTTTCCATTTCAGCAACCAAACAAACAAATGGAAAGATTAATACAGACCTGATTATCACAACACTTTCCAGAAAAAGTGCAGAATATTTAACTTCTCTATTAAAAAAACTATCTATTACTCTCATAGATGGCAGAATATTTTCCATCCTTTTTTCTTTTTTTTTTTTTTGAAGTAAGATCTGTGGTATCATGCCAGTAATTCTTGCTTCTGTCCAAACAAGTAGCTGATTCTTTAATTTTCAGATTCAGTTGGCACAGTGCCTTAACCCCCAACCATGCAAATTTCTTTTTATTATGGGAAAGAAATGTGGCAAGCCACCCCTTCCATAGGCAGAATTAATAAATCTATCAAACCAATGAGTGTTGTGCCATCTGCCCCTTATGCAGGGACGGCATTAATCATAGCAAACCTCCCAGCTGTGTCCATCTCCCATCCGTAACCAGAACCATGAATCAATGGGAGCAAAAACCCATTAGACTGGACTAATGGTACAAGTTTGCTAGTGTTTACTGGGGTGGGTGGTTCACAGATGTGGACTCTCCCGACATCAGAGAAGAAAGTCTACTCTTCCTGCTTGTTTCATTAGTGCAATTTATACTACGAGGTGAAATGCTCCATTTTGAACAGACTCGCAGCAGGAGGCAATGCTATTCAGTAACACAACCTTAAGTGAGGATGAGAATAATCTATATATTCATGGTAAAGCTTGGGCAATAAACTGCAGTTTCATACAGTAATTTGCACTATATCATTCAGTTTCCAGACAGGAATTAATGAGTAAATACATCCACAAAGAGATAAAATGGATATGAGGGACTTACTAAAATTTTCCATAGCACTACAGTGTGCGAATCTTTTTTTCAACAGATTAAGAAACGGGTCTGGTTTTACGGTTTTGTCCCTTTGTCATCCTTCTAGTTCTTTCCTCAAGCTAGTCACGCACATAATGTTTTCTAGCTCTCCATCTCCCTCTAAAAATCTATGTGAAACTAAACAAGCCTACTGAAAGACAGTAATCTAAGTCCTGTAAGGAGAAGAAGAGGTGTATTTCCAACTGAAATATCACTAATTAAAACTCTCTTTCTTCAGTTCCTTCTCTGTGAAAATGCATGAGTCTATCCCTTGGTAGTTTAAGTGCCACAGTGTCAAACAGAAAAAATTTCACGGGAAAATGCTAGGTCTTATCAGGTAATTAGTATGCAAACCCAGGAAATTCATAAATAATATTGTTGATAAAATCAAAGTAATTTAATGTTTGACTCTGATAAACTTTGCCTTGACAAATAAAAATAATTAATTTTAACCTTATCACTTTGTTGGTCTTTTAGATTACATCAAAATTAAAAAAAAATTAGACAAAACATTCTACAAGCGACTGGCAGAATTACAGAATCATTAAGGTTGGAAAAGAACGTTAAAATCATCAATTCCAACCATCGACCCAACACCATCATGCCCACTAGACCATGTCCTGAAGTGCCAGGTCTACAAATTTTTCGAATACTTCCAGTGACGGTGATTCCACAACCTCCCTGGGAAGTCTATTCCAATGTTTGTCCACTCTCTCCGTAAAGAAATTTTCCCCAATATCTGGTTTAAGAAATCTCACAATCACTAGCCCTTGTTTTTGTAGGGGACTTCAATTTACCAGGCATCTGCTGGAAATATAAGTGTGGAAGAGAACTCCCTGACACAGCTGGTAAGTGAGCCTACCAGGGGAGGTGCCCCGCTTGACCTGCTGTTTACAAACAGAGAAGCACTGGTGGGAGATGTGGTGGCCAGAGGCCGTCTTGGGCTTAGAGACCACGAAATGATAGAATTTTCTATTCTTGATGAAGTAAGGAAGGGGGTCAGCAAAATCAATGCCATGGACTTCCAGAGGACAGACTTTGGCCTGTTCAGGTCACTGGTTGAGAGAATCCCTTGGGAGACAGTCCTGAAGGGCAAAGTGGTCCAGGAAGGTGGGACGTTCTTCAAGAAGGAAATCTTAAAGGTGCAGGAGCAGGCAGTCTCCATGTGCCATAGAACAAACCGTCGGGGAAGACAACCAGCCTGGCTGAACAGGGAGCTTTTGTTGGGACTCAGGAAAAAAAGGAGATCTTATCACCTTTGGAAGAAGGGGCAGGCAACTCAAGAAGAGTACAAGGATCTTGTTAGGTCATGCAGAGAGAACATTAGAAAGGCTAAAGCCCAGCTAGAGCTCAGTCTGGACACGGCTGTAAAGGAGAACGAAAAATGTTTTTACAAATATATTAACAACAAAAAGAGAGCCAAGGAGAATCTCCATCCTTTACTGGATTGGGTGGGGGGAACATTGTCACCAAGGATGAGGAAAGGGCTGAGGGACTTAATGCCTTCTTTGCCTCAGTCTTTAATAGCCAGACCAGTTATCTTCCAGGTATTCAGCGCCCTGAGCTGGAAGATGGAGATGGAGAGAAGAATAAACCACCCACAGTCCAGAAGGAAGCAGTTAAGGACCTTCTATGCCACCTGGACACTCACAAGTCTGTGGGTCCGGATGGGATCCACCCAAGAGTACTGAGGGAGCTGGCGGAGGGGCTTTCCAAGCCACTGTCCATCATCTCTCAGCAGTCCTGGTTAACAGGGGAGGTCCTAGAAGACTGGAGGCTTGCCAATGTGATGCCCATCTACAAGAAAGGCCAGAAGGAGGTTCCTGGGAACTACAGGCCTGTCAGCCTGACCTCGGTACCAGGGAAGATTATGGAACAGTTGGTCCTGAGAGTGCTCACAGGGCATGTGCAGCACAACCAGGGGATCATGCCCAGCCAGCATGGGTTCATGAAAGGCAGGTCCTGCTTGACCAACCTGATCTCCGTCTACGTCCAGTGCCTATTGGATGAGGGGAAGGCTGTGGATGTTGTCTGCCTGGACTTTAGTAAAGCCTTTGACAGCGTCTCCCACAGCATTCTCCTGGAGAAACTGGTGGCTCATGGCTTAGACAGGTGCACTCTTCACTGAGTAAAGAACTGGCTGGATGGCCAAGCCCAGAGAGTTGTGGTGAATGGAGTTAAATCCGTCTCGTAGCCGGTCACAAACGGTGTTCCCCAGGGCTCACTTTTGGGGCTGGTCTTGATTAATATCTTTATTGATGATCTGGATGAGGGAGTTGAGTGCTTCCTCAGTAAGTTTGCAGATGACACCAAGCTGGGTGGGAGTGTTGATCTGCTTGCAGGCAGGAAGGCTCTGCAGAGGGATCTGGACAGGTGGACCGATGGGCTGAGGTCAGTTGTATGAGGTTTAACATGGCTAAGTTCTGGCTCCTGCACTTTGGTCAAAACAACCCCATGCAATGCTACAAGCTTGGGGAAGAGTGACTGGAGAGCTGCCCAGTGGAAAAGGACCTGGGGGTGCTGGTTGACAGCTGGCTGAACCTGGTGTTGGCCAAGAAGGCCAACAGCATCCTGGCCTGTATCAGCAATAGTGTGGCCAGCAGGAGTAGGGAAGTGATTGTGCCCCTATACTCAGCCCTGGTGAGGCCACACCTCAAATCCTGTGTTCAGTTTTGGGCCCCTCATTACAAGAAGGACATGGAGTTTCTGGAATGTGTCCAGAGTAGGGCAACAAAGCTGGTGAGGGGTCCAGAGAACACATCTTACGAGGAGTGACTGAGGGAACTGGGGTTATTTAGTCTGGAGAACAGGAAGCTGAGGAGAGACCTTATGGCTCTCTACAACTACCTGAAAGGGGGGTTGTAGTGAGGTTGGTGTTGGTTGTCTCTTCTCCCAAGTACCTAATGATAGAACAAGAGGAAATGGCCTCAAGTTGTGCCAGGGGAGGTTTAGATTAGATATTAGGAAAAATTTCTTTACTGAGTGGTCAAACATTAGAACAGGTTGCCCAGGGAAGTGGTGGAGTCACCATTGCTGGAGGTGTTCAAGAAACGTGTAGATGTGGCACTTCGGGACATGGTTTAGTGGGCATGGTGGTGTTAGATTGATGGTTGGGCCTGATGATCTTAACGTTCTTTTCTATCCTTAATGATTTTATGATTCTATGAAAATTATTTACTGACTGGACTGCAAACCTCTGTTCTTGAACCTCAGTAAAATTTTTCTTGAAGGCTTCTATGGATCGTATGGCTTGATGGTTTTTCTTATTTCCTTTTTTTATTTCCTAAGCATCTGGCAATCTGATACGTACATCACAGTACTTGCATATCACTACTTTTCTCTGGTTTCTGCGTAATTCCTTTCCACCTGATCACACTCTACTGTCTAGGGACATATTTCAATATGAAAGTTTAGAGCTTTCAGAGTAGCATTTCAAAATTTCAAATGAGCATTTTAAATTTTCCTGAGTTACAATGTAAGAATTTCAAGGGTATTATAAACCAAAATTTTTGAGTTGAAAGTATGCACCAAGGCAGAGAAAATATATGTTCAATAGCACATAAATCCTGTGCAAAGGAAAATATAGAGATACAGGGAAGTTAATTTCCCTTTCTTCTTGACCACAGCTGATGGTCGTTGCATTCTCACATGCACTATGGCAGCCAATAACACCTAATATTTTTCTTCATATTCTTTTTTATTGGTATGCAATTCTCATTCATCTGCAGTCTATAAAACTTATCATATTCATGCTCAGATATTTGCATGAATAGTATCATTTACGAGTAAAATTTCAGTCTAATTATGCATTACATTAAAAAACATTTCCTTTTATTAATTTTAAACTGTTTGCCTGATAATTTTAAACAAATATCTGTGTGCTCATTTTATGAGCCAATCTAATTTGCATTCTCTAGAGTAATAATTCTAATTGTTTTCCCTTTTCCCCCTAAGACAAAACAAAACAATCTGAAGTTTGTGATCTACTCTCCTACTAGCTTGGGATAAGCAGATGCCTATCTTCAATAGGGACTAACCACATGGCTGCTTTTGTAAGATTACAGTCTTAGTGAATGATAGTTGTAATTTCTACAATGAAGTTTTTGTACCCATGACTGCAAAGTCTGCACACAATTAGCTGATAGAAGGAGTCTTCTGGTTTTGAAACTTCTGCGTATAGATTTCGGATGGTAATGGTCACCAACATTTTGTTCACATTGCTGTATATTAATTTTCACATGGTCCATTGGTGATTTTGCTTATCTCATTAACAAGTAATTTTAATTGGAAAACTCATTAGGTCATAACCCAGCTTTTCCCCTTTATACTGCAATCCAAACTGAAAGAAACTTCTGCTTTTTTGAAGGCACTTGATAATAGAATATTTCTTCTCATGCTTTGCAAAATTTTTGCTGTTGCTGTCCAACGCTCGTTTTGCTCATGTCAGGTGTGGGGCCCTGCAGCTGGGAGATAAAGAAAGCAGGGACCGACCCCCTCCCAGCATCTCAGGGGCTGGCACCTATGGCCCCAGACTGGCTGGAAAGGGGCTGTGGGAAGCCTGGGCCTGCCAGCTGGTGTTCAGTAAGTGGTATCTGTAGCCTTGCATACTCTAGGACACCAGCATTCAGACTCTCTCTCTGTGTCTTTATTTTGGGAGGATTTTCTTGGTATAAAGATAAGTAAGATAAGTTAAGAACCCTCTACTTTCTTTCATGCAATTTGAGGCTGGATTGGAGCAATACACAAGTTATAACCCTTTAGGGAATAAGACAGGTACATATTGTACAGTGCTGGGGCAGCAGCCTGCCTCCTATATTCCTCTCAATCTCTCACTTTTCTCTCCCTCTTTCTTTTTTTTTAAGTGCGATATACATTTGTGTTGTGCTGTCTCTAAGCAGTGACGAGAGCTGATGATTGATCTGAATAGGTTTAGATCAATTGGTTGTTTGGGGCCACTGATTTAGTGGCTAGATCAATTACACTTATTAAGTAAATATTACTGTTCAGTTTGATAAAGAGGAGAAAGGAGAAAGGCATTTTAACAGTAGACAAGTAAGAAGGACCTTCAAATAGTTCACAAGGATGCCAGTACATCAGTCCCAGAGAGCTTTTAAGCATAGATCAAATATAATAAAATACCTGCATAATAACACAAGAAGCATGAAGGACAAACAAGGAAAAATTGGAAGCTGTGACTAACACAGAAAAATTATATAGGAGGGTTGACAGAAACATGGTGGAAGTACAACCTCACTAGCTCATAAACATGGTGAGTTTAGTCGAGGATGAAATACAAATCTATAAATTTGCACCATCAGGAAAATTAGAGTTGTGACATTATAAACAAAGTGGAATTTCAAAGGATTTGTAGGAATCCACTCCAAAAATCTTTACATTTACTATGAGTGGATCTAGCTGGGACGAATCCCAACATTGATATTGAAAAGTGACATTCAATTTTAGGAGAAATTTGTAAAGAACTAAATAAGAAGGGATGAAATTATAATAAGTAAGCAAGAATGGATAGATGTGCAAGCAAAGGTGATCAATAACCTGCAACGATCACTGTGGTTCAAAGAGGAGGAGGAAAAATAATAATCTGCAGGTAAACTTGCATATTGACATTAAAATTCTGCTAGAAAACTTTATCTGTAACTATTACACAGGAGATAATCATTGGCACAGCTTGCCTATGGAAAACTACCACACAACTATCCTATTAAGTACCTTCTGTCACTTGTATTCTTACATAGCATTGGGGGAGAAGGAACTTAACAGTAAAACCAGGGTAAAAACATGCCAAAACTCCCTAACTGAGTTTGATCATTATATGTAACAAATAATTGTAGATATACTCATTGCTATGAAATATTTTAAAGTCAATTTATCCTGTTTTTCTTCAGTAAAATTAACAAAGGTAAGTGAAAAAGTCATTTTTCCATAGAGAGAAATAGTGAATAATGCAGGTAATATATACATAAAAATTATTGTCAATTAACAATGCAACAATTTTAACAGAAAAGTTTAATCTAGTAATGGAAAACCATTATCATGAGTTCAAATTTTTGGCAAATCTGTGCCAAAGTTAAGAATTAGATGCCTACAGAAAAAAATGTATTAACCAAAGCAGTGAAACACTTAAAAGAGCAGTTTGCATACCTTCTTCAACTCTATAACTACAGTAATATAAATATATTTTTGCAGTTGTAATATTTCCTGCTTTAATTTTTATTTAAAATATTTTATCAGAATTTTATTGATGTTTTTCCTTCAGTTTTGTCTAGCTGCCACTTACTGTGCTATGAGCAAGATTTGAAATGGTAGAGCAGGAAAAGGCAAAAATAAGAAAAAAATGCCCAATTAGAAGTATTTAGGAATTTGAAAGAGATAAATAAAACACATTTTTACTCAAGTGACAGAAAGTGAAAGAGAAGGGTGAAAACTCAAAACCTGCAAATTAAAAAATAAGAAAACCAAACCGAAATGAATAACCATTTAAAAAAAAAGTCCAGAAATAAAAATTAAAAAAAAAATATATTTGAAACTGTTTCTCATGGAGATATATATTTTCACAAGATCTGAGAGTATTTCATAACCTTTTTCTGAAGGAAAAATTTTAAAATAGGATAATTTTGAAATCAACCTATTCTTTATACATCTTTCAGAGGACTGAGAAACTCTACATTATGCTAATAGAATTTTTAATGTGTTATTGAACTACTTGTTGCACTATATCTAGACTTATCTAGGTAATAATCAGTCAGCACAAATGATGAATATTTAGTGTTAAATATATATATATTTGTTAAAATATATGTATATCTGTTAAAAATCTAGAACTAATAATAATCTACATCCATATGTTCCTTTTAGATGTGTCATGTACATTTGTTGATATGCACATTAGAAGAAAATATACTGTCCAACGGGGAAAACAGAATTTTGGAATAATGAATTGTGAGTTAACCAGGCAAATACAAGTGATGGTATTTTATCTGTAAAGAAACATTTGCATATCTAAGAAGTGAAAAACTAAAAGGTTGCTTTAATTAAGAAAAATGACCACACACTGTCTTCTGGATAAGGATATAATACAGGAAACTTCCAGGGGAAATAATAAATCTCTCTGGATTGCCTGAAAGTCTTGAAGAGAGAACTGTGTATAAAAGCTAACATATTCCACCACAGGGAAAAGAAGGTAGAGCCTTAAACGCAAGCTCAGTGCGCGCGATCTCTCCCTGGGGAGGAAGCAGCAATGAGTGATCACGGAACGCAAATCACTGAGACAAGAGACACTTTTCGATTTAACTAGTGAAGTCATACACAAAAACTAACCTGTCCTATCTCACCAAAGGGATCCTGCTCTCTTCTTCCTTCCTTCTAATGCCACAGCCCTTCACTCGCACCAGCCTTGGCGCTCACGTGGGAGGGGCATGCAGGCGGTTGGATCACTTCACTTGTGCAGTCAGGCATGAAGTTGATCTCAGAAGAAGGCGGGAAGTAAAAACAGCGGGAACCATTCTTGGATGTACCGCAGCCTTGGACTATGGGCGGTCCTACGGAGCATGTCTCAGCCCTTTGGCTTTGCCAAAGACAGCACCTGCGACTCAGAATGGTCATGGAGTGGTAACTGCAATTTGTCGCATCCTTTTGCATGGTAAATTGACTTACTGTTGTACTGTTTACACTCTGCTATTTTTAAGAGCATGACACATCATCCAATCAAATTGCAAATTCAAGTACATCTTCCTTAGTGGCACTAAGTTTTGTTTTGAGTGAACTGACTCACAAAAAAGTGAAAAATAAAATAAACCACACCATTAGGGACCCTTCAGGAAATCTACTAGGCACAGACCTTTCTGGTTTAAATTGTCACGTGAATTAATCCTAGCTAATTCACAACAGTAAGAAAGAACATTAAACAGTTATTGAAGCAGTAGAATAAGTAGTAGCACGCTATTACTAAGATTACAAACCAAATGAGCGAGGGGATAACATCCATAGGAAAGACAGGCAATAAAAGATAATAAAGAGCTTAATAGCACCTGCTTAATAGTGCCTTTCAATCCGTCATACCCAAGCAAATCCACTCACAATCTGGCCCGGGTGGAGTGTGAGGCATGGAATGAAATCAAAATATGCTATGAAAACCTAAGTTTTTAATCCATTGTTTTGGGATATTACATACAGCATTTTCATAAGTGCTTTTTGGAATGGAACAGAGCTCATTTTCTCAAAATTTTGCATGTGTAAACAGGTCTGAAATTGTAGGCATGATATGTGTTATTCAAAAAAAGGGTTTCATGGAGGACTGCAATAGTACAAAACTTTCTTTTAGTTGGTTCATTTGGAAAACTAATCATGACAAGCTTTTAAGATAAATGAACGGAGATCTGAATCCAAGGCAGATAGCCTTCTGACCTACTATTTATTAAATATCTATAGTCTTCAGGCAACCATCATCTGGTTCTGGAAAATGCTCAATATTAGCCCAATTGGTAGTCAACTAGAGCAATGATTTAACTGGAAATCAAGAAGACTTTGTTGTATGATAGGAACTGCAGAAAAAAAATATATTAAAATGTCATGCTACACTCATAAAAATGTTTTTCTTGACCAAATTCTCTTGCAAAAAGCAGATTTTTTTTAAATTATATCTTTAATTAAGAAAAGGAAATTTATGATATGTCAATTTAGGTGGAAAATAAAACCTAAAAATACAAGGTAAACAACATTGTACTTGAATTACCAACTAAGATTATATATTGCCTGTGACTAAACCTTCCTTATGTTTTTGAAAAATATCCTTTATCTCACTTCTAACAGCTACAGTCTGCTTCTAGTGCATATAATTATATGTCCTAGTTATTTGTCAAATGCCACGTTAAAAAAATAGATGCTGATTTCCATATTGAAAGACAAAATACTTTCCGACATTTTACTAATAATTGCTCTTTAAAAAAAAAAGAATAAGTTTTATAAAATTTTTCTGTTCTTTAATATTTTTTTACATGAATGATAATAGGAAAGGAAATCAACAGTTGTAAATCTATTTGGATATCAGGTTATGGAATTCAGTGTACATGGTGTCTTGTGGCAAGAAGATTCCTGAAACACAGAGAAGGTGAGGAATTAGACTAAAATAAAGAATATCTCGAACTCTGTCATCAATGGACAGGAATTATGGGATCCGTTCCTGTAAATTATCCTGTAAACCTTTTCAATAGTCTTATTCTCAATCATCTATTTCTACCCAAACATCACAGGAAGATATTGGACTATAGGAATTAATATTCTGATAAATTATAAAATTTTCCTGTTAATTAAAATAAAAATAAATGGACTTTTTGTTTCCATATATTAGAGTGCACACTTACAGAAGGGATTGAATGTGGATATATACTTCATATTAATAGTTTTCTTGTTTTCTTTGTTGCCAGTAGGAACAGTGTTCCTTAAATGAAAAAAAAAGGAAAAAATCATCAGCTGACTAAAGTACATTATGAACCAATAAACCACCAGAGGGAAATGTCATCTGTGAGTGATTTGATCCATGGCAGATAAAAAAACTTCAATGAAATGACTGTATTCACAATTTCACATTCATGTTATTTGGGTTAAAAGTTCTGAAGCAATCATTTATCCAGTTCTGAAACAAACAGTATTATGTATCTCTCAATGTAAAGTACTAGATACTTCAATTTTGCTTCTCAGTTTAAACAAAAGCAAATCTAGAAAGTGCAGGAAATTCAGATTTCAGTTTAGTGTAAGTACAGCCTAACTTCTAGAGGAAAAAAAAGGTATGTCTTCATTCCTATTTTTTAGTTGAAAGACATTTTAATCTATTTCTCTAAGGAAATGTGGTTCATGTCATAAATTTTATGTATATACATATAAATGCCTCTGTCTTTCATTTATTTTTAATTTCTGAAGTTACCACAAATCTATGTCACACAGATTTGACAGAGAATATAATTCCTACAAATTTCATGGAAATAGGCTACTGAAGAGAGCAAACAAACCCTTTTTTATTTTGACAGAACTATGAGACTGTTTCTTTTTTAGCATCACAGAACTTTCTGCAAGACATTAATTTCTCAGCTGGGTAGGAGTTTACTGAGACAGTAATGCATGTAATGTGAAGTTCTGTGATGATAAGCAGCATCTATCTATTAAAAATACATGTTCTCGACTTTTTGTGGAGTACAGACAAAATCCATATTGTCTTTTATGTTCCTCCAGCACTTAACATCATCTCTTCTTGCAAGCAATACAAATACAAGCAAAGTTAAATACAAAATATATTAACACAATTATTTTGAAAATAAATTTTTAAAGTGGTGACCATACTCACCTAATGAACTTCCGTTCATAACCTTTGTCGTTCTCAATCACTTGTTCTCCCTGTTAATCAGCTCTTTCCTCCATCCTACTTTAGAAAATTCTTGCATAACCTCCTTCACTTGGTTTCTGGATACCTAGCACAACTAATTATGTGATTACCATTCACATGTAGTAATTTTTTTCTAAATTAAACCTAAAGTAATTCAAAAGAAGACTCTGAGTACTTATTTTCTTTTCAGCAATCCAATCAATTTCACACATGCTAGAGAAATACCCACCACTTTCACATTCACACAGTTTGGAGTTCTAAAACAAATTTTGTAATGTACAAAAAAAAGGAGGAAAACAAGTTCTGGAAGTTAGTATTCCACTCAAAAGTCTGTAAGCGAGAATGCTTTGGAGCATTCATATCCACTTGCTGACAGCACCTCTTTGTCTTGTGAAATCTCAGTGGGGATGCAGCTGCGGGCAACTACTTCTAAAAGTCAATATTTGGCTCTACTTTTTCCATGACTGTTAACCTTCTGTATAAGAATTCTTCCAATGATCTAGCAAAATCTAACAGCATAAACAAAGGAAGCTAAGGGTATTGTATAAAGACAAAAGGGCAAAACTATTTATGATATACAACAGGTTTGATGAATTTGTGGGATGGGTCTTTCCTGACAGTAAATAAGCAGCTTCGTCAAGGTCCACATGGCCTACGTGGCCTTCATCTCCTACCTAGCAACAACTACACCTATCTTCTCTATGCATCACTGGTCAGAGTACATTTTAAAACTGTTTTCCAAAGATTGAATTACATCTGAAGCTTAATGGTAAACTTTATTCTTAAGTGCTTCATTCCAGAAAAATTTTTATTGTTTCACTTAATGTGTTCCCCTAGAAAAAAAATATTTTCTCACTTTTTCACTAGACCATGCAGGCAGCTTTAGTATGTTGGTCAATATTAGCACAAAGATCAATAATCACATGATTTAATGCAATTATTTCCACCTTTTATTTCAATATATCCAAAATAAATTTTGTACTGCTTAATGCCAAACTTTGTTACAAGCACATGAAACAAGGAGTGACCTGGCTATGTTTTCTTGGCACGAGTGGGTAGTACAGCAATTCCCTAAAGTTGTACAAGTTGTAAAACACACAGTAAAAGCACTTTTGCTCATTGTCAAAGAGCATGACAGACTAACTTTTTTTTTCTGAGTAAATATATGTACTTGAAGTTTTACAGGAAAATAACATTCTAGCACTTCCATTTTCCAAAGCTCTCCAATTGATCTGTAACTTTCTTTAACCTTAAGAGATGCCTTATTACCTCTTACCTTATGAGGTAATGAAACATACATGTACAAAATAGGCCTTTAAAAAAGGCTATAAGTGAAGAGAAATTGTATCTAGTTGTAATTCGTGGTAAATCCAAATGAATCACAGAATAGAATAACAGAAAAATTTGGGTTGGAAGAGACCTTCAAAGGTCTTCTAGTCCACCCCCCCTGCAGTAAGCAAGTATATCTTCAACTAGATCATGTTTCTCGGAGCCCCATCCAACCTGACCTTGAATGTTTCCAGGGATGGGGCATTTACCACCTCTCTGCACAACCTGTGCCAGCGTTTCACCACCCTCGGTGTAGAAAATTTTCTTCCTTATATCTAGTATAAATCTACCGTCTTTTAGTTTAGAACCATCACCCCTTGTACTATTGCAACAGGCCCTGCTAAAAAGTTTGCCCCTGTCTTTCATATAAGCCCACTTCAAGCACTGGACAGCTGCAATAAGGTCTCCCCAGAGCCTTCTTTTGTCCAGGCTGAACAACCCCAGCTCTTTCAGCCTTTCCTCATAGGGCAGGTATTCCATCCATCTGATCATTTTTGTGGCCCTCCTCTGGACCCCCTCCAAAAGGTCCATGTCTTTCCTGTGTTGAGGGCTCCAGAGCTGGATGCAGGACTCCAGGTGGGGTCTCAGCAGAGTGCAGTAAAGGGGTAGAATTACCTCCCTTGAGTTGCTGGTCACGCCTCTTTGGATGAAGGCTAGGATACAGTTGGCTTTCTGGACTATGAGCACATATTGCCGGCTCTTGTCCAGCTTTTCATCCACTAGTACCCCCAAGTAATTTCTTCCCAGAGCTGCTCTCAATCCCTTCATCCCCCAGAATTTCTTGCCAGAGCTGCTCTCAATCCCTTCATCCCCCAGTGTGTGTTGATACTGGAGATTGCCCCGGCCCAGGGGCAGGATCCTGCACTAGGCCTTGTTGAACCTCATGAGGTTCACACAGGCCCATTCTTTGGGTTTTTCCAGGTCCCTCTGGATGGCATCCCACCCCTCAGGTGTGTCAACCACACACACTCAGCTAGGTATCATCTGCAAACTTGCTGAGGGTGCACTTGATCCCACTGTCTATGTGACTGATGAAGATATTAAAGAGTACTGGTCCCAGTACACACCCCTAAGGGACACCGCTCATCTCCAATCTCCATCTGGACACTGAGCCATTGACCACTACCCTCTGGGTGTGACCATCCAACCAATTCCTCATCCACCCAACAGTCCACCCATCAAATCCATATCTCTCCAATTGAGAGAGAAGGATGTTGTGTAGGACCATGTCAAAGGCCTTACAGAAGTCCAGATAGATGACATCTGTAACTCTTACCTTGTCCATGGATATAGCACTCCATCATAGAAGGCCATGAGGTTGGTCACGCAGAACTTGCCCTTGGTGAACCCTTGCTGACTGTCTTGAATGACCTCCCTGTCCTCCATTTGCCTTAGCAATGCTTCTAAGAGGATCTGTTCCATGATCTTCCCAGGCACAGAGGTGAGGTTGAGAGGTCAGTAGTTGGCAGGGTCCTCCTGTAAAATGGGTGCAATGTTACCCTTTTGCCAGTCTCCAGGACTTCACCTGACTGCCATGACTTTTCAGATATCATGGAGAGTGACTTGGCAACTACATCAGCCAATGCCCTCAGGACTCTGGATGCATCTTGTCAGGTCCCATAGACTTGTGTATGTTTAGTTTCCTCAGGTGGTCTCAAACCTGATCTTCTCTTCCAATGGGAGGGACTTTGCTCCTCTAGTCCCTATCTTACAGTCCATCCGCTCAGGAAGTGTGGGAAGAGACACTGCCAGTGACGGCTGAGGCAAAGATGACGTTCTGTACCTCAGCCTTCTCCTTGTCTGTTGTTACCAGGCTGCCATCAGGGTTACCAGGCTCATCAAGGGGGGTACACTTTCTCTGACCTACAAAAAGGTTATGTGAAGTCAGATAACATAAAATAAACTGAAATTTCAAACATGAACTATTTTAAATAATCTCAGAAATTCGCAATATCATGTAAGAAAAAAGATGACGTTCTGTACCTCAGCTTTCTCCTTGTCTGTTGTTACCAGGCTGCCATCAGGGTTACCAGGCTCATCAAGGGGGGTACACTTTCTCTGACCTACAAAAAGGTTATGTGAAGTCAGATAACATAAAATAAACTGAAATTTCAAACATGAACTATTTTAAATAATCTCAGAAATTCGCAATATCATGTAAGAATCTCACTTAAATATATTTTCAAATATATTTCAATCTGTATTCAAATACATTTTCCTAAATGACTGAAGCTGTTTAGAAATATTGATGCATTAACTGCTAGAGCTGAGGTGGTGGTCAGTTGACTTTAATGATTGCCAGACTAGGGTTACTTTTTTTTTTATGTCAGTCAGTACTTTTTAGTACAATATGGTTTTGGTTTTGAATGTGTAGATGTAATTTTTAACATATGTCTTATTTTTAGAGAATTGGGAAAGAGAAAAAGAGTTCTATCTTTTCTTATTTCATTGGAATAAACTTCAGTTTATATTAGTCAGAAGCAAGAGGATTATTACATGAATTTGTCTTACTTGCTTTTTTTTCCCTCTTTTACGGTTATGACTTTAGGTTTCTGTCTGGTTTTGTCTATGTATCTTTGCTGAATCACCACCATCTTATGTTTCTGCTAATTAAAATGACCCTTATACTTTCTGCATATACATTTTGTAACACTTCCTTTCTCAACGGAACTTCTATTCTGACCATATGTTTCGATCTTCTGCTCTACTGATGTGTATCTTTTCAGTTTGTCAAGCCTTTATTTGTGAAAATAATGAGTTAGTCTTGTTACATTTTCCATGGTAGAATAAAACTATCCATATATTATTGATAACATCTACTTTATATAAAAAGAGAAAAATAAGTGTTGTGAGAGAAGAACGAAGAACCCTTGACACTGAAAGTTAAACATCCAAAAGGAAAGCAAATTAAAGGAAAGATAATAAAAATAAGTAGCCTGAGGATAGACATGAACACATTTGAATTCTGGTGGAGTTTCATGCTCCATACAATCCACTTTTGAGACAGTAGTTGATTTGAATTGCATTTTACTGTTGTGTAAGAGATTTCTAGGCCTATATTCTCTACCTCTATATTTCTAACTTTATTTTTTCTCATTCTTTGCTACACTCGGATGTATTGTTATAGATGTATTTTATGTATTTATTTTAAATTCCCTACAAATAGTCGAAATTACTTACTTGCATTAATACATAACTTATTAGTTGTTACATTTGCATCATAGATGAGTTTTGTACTTTTCAGATATATAATAGTTATGAATAATATGGAGGGTAATGAAACTTTAAAGAGGTAGACATTTCATATAAAATAATAGCTTTTGCTTAATAATACAAAATGATGAGAAAACACTTATATTGTATAAAAATATTTGTATAAAAAAATAAGCCTACAGTATACAGGAAAATTTATTACTCAGTTTTTCTGCTTAGAATTTGATATTTATGTGGAAAATTCCTGCAGATTTGCACATACAAGCAGTCTTTAATTTTGACTTGTTCTCAGATGCAATACTGAAAAAGATATCCTGCTGAGAAAGATGTCAAGCCTTGATTTTCCTTCTGAGAACTGTGAGAGGCTGACTGTAAACTCAGTGGTAACTCATCTGTAGATGGCTGTCAATTTATTTGCTGACAAGTGAAGGTAAGAAATTGACAATCTAAATCATCATATATTGTTTGCTGCTTTGCTTTGTTTCTGTTTTCAAAAGAGCTCCTTAACTCATAAGAAAAAAATACTTTTCCCTAAAATTATTCATACTTATTTGTGGAAATACTGCATTTTAAACATCTAAGTTTTGTAGTCAGGTTCTATAGATGCCTTCATTCTCTCCTATACTCCACAATACCACAACCCTACAGAAACACAAATGAGTGCAAAAAAAGTTGAGACCCCACAAAATACAAAATAATCCCAGAAGACGCAAATGTGCTAAGCTTAAATGTCTAAGAATCTCAAAGTTGCTAACCAATAGAAGAAGAATAATTGTTTTTGAGAGCTAAAAAATGCTTTTTGAATGTTCTTGCACTGAGTTTCCTTGGGTGTCACTAAAAAACCAAACAAACAACAAAAAAACAAAACACAGCCTTTAAAATACTTGGTCGAGAGGAGTTTCTTTTCCTTCAGACAGCAAACATAACTTAAGGATCCTGAAGACATGTAAACAATACAGTGGTCCTGGATCCAGTTCAACTCAGTGAGTGTATGAATAATCATAGAATCTTAGAATCATAGAATCTTTGGGTTGGAAGGACCTATAAGGGTCATCTAGTCCAACCCCCCTGCAATGGTGAGGGACATCTTCAACTTGATCCGGTTTCTCAAAGCCCCATCCAACCTGACCTTGAATGGTTCCGGGGTGAGGCACCTACCACCTCTCTGGACAACCTGTGCCAGTGGTTCACGACCCTCACTGTGAAAAATTCCTTCCTTATATCTATATCTTCTAAATCTGCCCTCTTTTAGTTGAAAACCGTTACCTGTTGTCCTATCGCAAGAGGCCCTGCTAACAAGTCTGTCCCCTTCTTTCTTAGAAGCCCCCTTTAAGTACTGGAAGGCTACATTAAGGTCTCTCTGGAGCCTTCTCCTCTGCATGCTGCACAAACCCAACTCTCAGCCTTTCATAGTACAAAGAGTCGTACTGGTCCCAATACAAACCCCTGAGGTACACCACTTGTCACCAATCTCCATTTGGACATTGAACAAATACTTAGGAAAAAATCTGCTTAGTCAATAATGTTGTGTAATAATGCCAACAGCCATAGAACAAAACCAGTAAAAAATTCAATCTAATAAATTTAAAACTAGACCTGAAATATTTATAATTTAAAAGATCAGTTATTTACACAGTAACTTATATAAATAGACATGCACATATAAAGGTTTACATATACAGGTGCTCATGGTACTCTCTGAATCTACACAGGTAGTGAAGAAACAGGAATAGCTTTGAGAGTACACATGAAATACTTCATAAGACCCAGCATAAATACCCTTTTATGTATTCCATTGTAACAATTGTAAAATCTGCTTTGCTTTTAATATTCTATGAGATAGGAGGATGCTTTGCCATGGAAAGTTCAAGGATGTTATATATCAAGCAGTATCTACTTGGGAGGCAACAGAGTTGTATAAACCAAGTGGAGTAAACTGGCTGTGTCTTTCAGATGATGATTGCTGTAGGAAGTGTGGGAGGAAGTCCAATGTACTTGTTCTTACAGGGGTTTGTAAGAGAAGACTTCTATACTGTATCTAACATCCGTTTTCCAAGACAACTATGGCAGGTATAACCTTTACAAGCCTGGAGTCAAAGCTCTTATATAATTCAAGACCATGGTCACTTGGACATTAAAGCTGTGTTTTGTCACACTGTCTCTTATTTATGACAGAATAGCAATAAAATCTCCTGGTTTCCTCCTCCTCAAGTGCAGCTCTTACATAGAAAAGTAAGTAGAACTCAACTTTCAGTTGTCTTTTCCCATAAACAATTGAGAGTTATTGCAATAATAATTATAATAATTGTGATTATATATAAGTATACATACTACAATAATCACAAAATAAATACATGTGCAACCGTCTCCTAATAGATCCATTTGACCAGACAGTGGTGAGTGAAGTCAGCTGTGTAAAGATGTGCCTTTTGAGACAAAAAGAAATGGCATATGATTGCCTGATTTTGTATTTCATCACATTTTCCTTATGTATTTCCTCACCTTCAAAGGGAAACTTTGTTTTTATTTTGAGAATGAGAATTATGTCTCCTCCATACTTTGTAAAAAATGAGGGCAGTGGGAGGAATTATTGTTTATTGAGGAATGGATACCATTATCTCACTATCTGTTATTCCTTTCCTGTGTGCTTTGCCATCACTCTCATCATCATCTCAGCAAGCTTGGCACTGATTTTTCCTTTTTGCCTTAGTTTGCAACCACTAATTGTATTATTAAATGCTTTATGTAATCAAATTACTCCTTGCCCATTCACCATTACCTGCTACTTCCCAATTCAAAGTCTACCTCAACTGTTTCTCCTTGTTTTCTTTTCTTGATTTTCCTGTACTGAAGTTTCTTTTCTGATCTCAAGAAAAGCAGATTTTGCATATTTCTCTGCCTTTCTTTCACAAAAAAAAAGTCTGAGAAGACTAATTATGGCAATGTTAGACAATGGTTCAACTTACCTGCAAGGAGAATTAGGTCTTCAAATACATACTATGTCAATACTAAAACTGGTGTAGTTCTCAAACCTTATGCAACTCTGCATCTCCCAGGAGCAATATTTGTTCTTGTCTTTCTGCGAAGCATGTGCGAGGAATTGGTAAGCCATGGAGAAGAAGCAAAATGCGACAGTAGGAAGCACTTCTGACAATTTCTTTACTAACAGTTACTTTGTAGCCGTACCTTCTCAGGGCTCAGGTTTTTTTCAAAACCCTTTTTCACATGGTCTGACCTTGATATAGGTCTGATTTTGTTTCTCACTGTACAAAGCAATGCCTGGAGAGAACCTCTCATCTTAAACTCAAACTTTGACTCTACCTCAGAGTGTCTAGGGGAGAGGATTTGTACGCCATTGCTCCAAAGGTATTAAAATTCATTACCCCTCTCCATCAAATTAATGAAGATTTCTTTCAAAGTTCCTCAGGAGACAGTGCTGCACAAGAAATAGTAATGTGATGTACCGCTTTGCTGTTTCTCATTGTCTTTTTCTTTTTTTTTCCCCAGTTTTCCTTCTTGAAGGTGGTGTCCTGACTGTCATGCTAAGTGAGGAGGAAATTGTGCTGGGTGAGAACTGCAAGGAGAGAGGACATCATGCTCGGGGCTTGATCACTGCCTTTACTGACACAGACCATCAGGAGAAATCTAGCATCTACTCTTGTCACAGAGCTGTAGCAAATACCTCCCCATTAAAGGAATATTCATATTTTCCTAGAATAATAATATTAAAAACATATTTGGAAAGACACAATCTACATGGCGTTAGAAGTACAAACACTTCTATTACATCACAATTTTTAAATTTATTTTTACCTCCATCGTTTCTAAAAATGATGAAATAAGGAGAATTTAAACCCGTAATTGATTCGCTGATATGAAGACTATTCAGAAGATAATACAGACATTGTACAGAGGGCAGATCCGTGGCTGTATTGTTATTTATGAGTCACTAGCAAGAGCTGAAAACAAGCAGCTGTATTAATTTTTTTTCTTGGGTACTAGTCAGTTTTATTGATGTGTCTGAACTTGATATACTATCTCACAGAGACTACAGAAAATGGAGCTCTCAAATATGCAATTTATTACAAAAGAATTCTGTTTACACAAATATCTGCTGTGTAGTAGAAAAGTCATTATTAACCTTGGTTACAACTTCTAAAAATTACAAAAAACCCTATAAATTTATATTACTTCTCTGCTATTTCAGTAGCTTCTTCTCTAATTAACCGGGAGTAGCTTGTGATTGAACAACTGTTTGGGTTCTAGTCTTACTAATACATGGAAACAGAAATTCTCTTTTTTGTGATTGTCCAAAAACCATTGATGTACTATTTTATGGTAATGGTTCTCTAATTGTGACACATTTTATGACCATGTTGGGAAGGATCTTCTTTTTCACTAGTCAATGTCTGCAAATATCTGCACACATTGAGACCACAGACATTCTCAGGTGTTGCACACTTTTCTGTCATGAATAATTTCCAAGACTATCCACTTCTAACTGTGTATTTGACAGAGGCCTTTTTGTGGCCTTGAGCAAACCATACATTTTAATTCAGTTTTTCCATTCTGTGAAGTGTTGAAAACTCTTATCTTTTTTTTCTGTGAATTAAATCTACTAGAATATTTTGTAAGTGGAAAGAAGTTATAAACAGAATGTGCATAATGATTTTTTTCTCTTTTGTAGGTGTAATTTTATTTTGTTTCTTAAAATGTCAAACAATGGAAATACTAGATAGGCAAATATAAGAAATTAATTTTTCATATATAGAAGCCTAAATACATTAAAAAGTTGAATCACACTCTTTTCCCCAAAGAAACAACAAAAATAGAACTTATGCTCCTAGTTTTTCATCACTGCTGAGAATAGATATTTGGCAGTGTTTGGTCAAAGCACAGGAAAGAAAAACCTTTGCATGTGCCAGAGGAGGTGGGGATAGTCTGATACAACTCCTACTGCTTTCCTACACATCTTTCTGTTCCTGCTAAAGAGGCTGCTGGAGTTTCTCTTCAGCAGCTGCTCTCTTCTTGCAGTGAAGGTGGTCTTTCTCCGTCCTAGTCCTCTCGTTGCTGCTTAAGAACCAGGACCTGGCCTGCTCCCCATAGTCCTTCTCTTTCCCAGTAGCCAGAAATAAGGATAAAATATGATTAATAAGGAATATGTGAGTAGGGGGAATAGGGAGCATAAAGTAATAGGACTGAGCTGCATCAGAAAAGGGAAGTTGTTCAGCTCCTGGGCCTCTGGGCATGGAGAAGAAGGGAGAGCAAGAAGCCAAGCTTCACTGCTACTCACTTTCAGGCAGAGTGCCCAAAAGAGTCATATTCCTTCAGTCCCACTCCCCCATGCAGCATTTTTCCAAGCCCTCAGGACTTTTCTGTGGCTCCTGGAAGCCATTAGGTAGCTTCTCCCAACCTCATGCAGAAAGGAGTTCTCTTCATCCTCCTCCCAGGCTGGCACAGCATCTGCCTTTTGGCCATCAAAGAGTTAATTCCTGTTACACAATAAAGTTGGCTGTAGTACTACTTGATTCAGAAAATAAATGGATTGATTATTTTGGAAAAAACAAATTTGGATCTGTACATAGTTACGCTATTGCTTCTTGGAATACTACTTTTTAAAACAAAATTTCCAGAAGTCAGAATGAAAAAGAAACCAGGACAGCTGTTAACTGCTTTTAACTTTGTTATACGTGATTTTACTATATCTTTATTCCGTATAAATTTGCAAAAGAGCTGTTGATAAGAAATTCTAAGCCAACATATGCTGATTGCTACAATCTTTACCTCTGGTGAAAAGAGCCCCCACGTCCAAAAAGAACCCCACTTCTGGAACTACTTAGAAAAAGAATGCAACCGACATGTACGTTTGCATCCCCCATCACCTACTCTTGACTTGATTATCCCTTTGAAGATTATTCCTATTCCTGAAAAAGATATGTGCCCAAGTCCATGTGTAGAGTGTTCACAATTCTATTGAAGCCATCAGGATTGTACCTACTGCCTTGAGCAAAGTTTGGCCCAATATAAGCACATAAATAGCTATTGCAATTAGTCTACCAAATTTTATACAAAGACATATTTATACCTCATTAAAGCATTTTCTGTCCTTGAACAGAAACAGCTAGCTTTCTTCTTTGAAAGTAACAGCAACATAAACTATGTTTATGCTGATATTTCTAGAGATGCTTAAGATTTTTTTTTCTTTAAAATGAAGTATTTTCATAAATGGAACTTCACGTTCTTTTTTTAATAATCGTGATTTAAGACCATTCGTTAACTAGGGTTTGGCTACAAAGAACTAAGGCAAGATATAAGAAGGTATTGAGCTTCTGTTTGTCTTCCTTGTCATTATAATTTCATATTTATCTTTTTCTCTGATATTACTTATATGTGCTTGGACAAGGAGTTTACTTTCTAATCTCAGAAAGAAGGAACGAATCCCTTACAGTTTTCTAACCTGTTCTAGTGTTATACAGCTGAACTACTTAATATTTTCTGTTAAAAAAAAGGTATTAAAAACATCTAGACCGAACACTCAAAAGTGTAAATAAGTTTATAAAGTCTGAATATATTTTTCTTTACAATAAATCCATTGTCATGAATTAATTTTTACATAGTGCAAATTTTGTCATTTATGATTGACACAAACATATTTTAATTGGATAAATATAGTTATATATACTTAAAAATATACATACCTCATCTGAAAGGTTGCTGGATTTAGTCCAACATATTTAAGTTAAGAAAAGAAGTAACAGCTAGGTGTAGAATTAAAGAATTATTATTAAATATTAAACTATTAAAGAACCTAAAGTTCAAGACAAAAGCTGCATCCTAAAATGAACCATTTGATATTTAAAGAGCTTTTAAGTAAATTTCTGACCAAATCCTGCATGATTTAGTAAATGGTGTCCAAAATCATCAGTCCTTAACATAAGCTGACCCATCAGTTTCTTTCTGATACTTTTATATCTAAACACAAAATTAATTTGATTTTTTTCCTTTCATTCTCTTTTCTTTTGCTTCTGAAACTCTCCTAAGGTCTGTCTTGCTGCTACTTCAGAATGACATGCCTTAAAAAAAAAAAATCTGAAAAAATAGTATATTTCAGTCAAGGTCAACAAAAAGTGTATGGCTACTTCAAGATCAGAGACTGCATTTGCTGTACTATCCACTAGTGCAATCAAACACCATCACTTAAGATCTGCAGGAACAGACTACTAAAAGAATTTCATCCTTCATTTTTTGAAGAGGAAATTAAAAACTGTTTTTCATTTTACTTATATCATTGTCAGCAACCAGATAGGAGGTAAATCAACCATAGATGAAATAATAAACAACGCTGATAGGTAATATATTGTGAATTTCTGGTTAATTTCTTTTGTTGTGTTTTATGAATTAATCTTATGGAAAAGGTAATTGATCTCAGAAATGTCTGCATTGTTTTGTTTTGTTTTCTAATCATAACAATTTTTCAATTTTTATGAACATGGACGGAAGTACATTAGGTTATGAAGTTATCTATCTCCTCACTTAGTACTATAGCTATAACCTGGTGAATAGATATGAAGCAGCTTAAGCATCTCAAACTATTTTTACAGACATAAGTGACATTACAAGAAAACTTCTTTGCTGTAGAGACCTGAAAAAACATAATCACATATTAATTCAAAAAACGTAATCACAAATTCATTATGGATGATGTATATGTATGATATGTCTTGTTCAAAATAAAGGAATTTATAGAGTAAAAATATTTTATTTTCAGAAATACACAAATTCTCTTTAATATTAAAAAAATTACTAGAATTAATATGTTAAAAAATTTCACTCATTCCAAAGACAAATCAGTATTATGCACACTATAGAATGCTAGATGAAAAATCATCCTTACATTGCACAGAGATTTTGAAGGATTGAGAAAACACCTGCTTGACTCTCCTCTCCTCCCCTAGTTTGTTGTAGACATAGCAAAAACATCATGAGGTAACTGAGCTCCTGTGTGTCTCAGGGGAAAGAGTGTGTGTGTGATTAATGGAGTTACCTTCTCTGAAAGGTAAATTAAGGGTTGGAATTAGGAAAACAAAACATGTAGCTGGACTGCTTAGATGGTCAATGAATGTCTTCTCTTGGCTCTTCAGTCAACTAAAGGGTGAGAGTGGACAATTTTCCATCCCAGAAGAGAGTGAATGTGTGTGTACATACACACACATGTTTGTGTGTTTCTGGAGAAAGTAAGTTGAGAAGGTAAGGCGTAATCCTCAAGAAGAATCACCACTACAGTTTTTCTGTGGCTATGTAGTTGACTACACAGGGATGCTGTTTCCCTCTGTCTGATCAGTAGTCTGGGAGCAATGTTTATAAAAGCATATTGATCCTGAAAGCATTTGTACAGGTCTACAAATAAAACCCGCTTTTCCCACATTCATTTTAACAGCCAATATCTCATGAACACTGGATTGAAAGGTTAATATTTTATGTTACCTGAAAGCTGAAATTCCAAGCTTACTTGTGGCATTAAAATAGGCTTTTCTAGCTCTAGCACTTTGCAAGGTAATGTACCTTCAGTCTGTGCTGGTTTTCTAAGTGTAGTTGGTTTCTGCTGTTGGTTTTTGAATCAGTTTATCCCCAAATCTTGTCCAAAAAAGAAAAGAAAGGGTAATAAATGAGATAGCAATCATAATACAATTATCTTAAGGGCTAATCTCAAGTCCTTCTGATATTAAAAAAAAAATGTTTAAGGCTAAGAATTTCATCCTCACAGGGTAGAAAAAAACCATATTTATTGTACTTTGCAGGATCTTTATCAGTACTTTTTGCCCTTGAAACATAAGTAAATACAGCATGAAGTGGTCTTTGAGAGCCATGTATTTTTCCCGTTCCAGCAACAATGAAATAAAGCAGAAATGAAAGCTCCTTCTGTTGTAAACAATCTCTCAGCTTCTGTCTGAAAATGCTATGCCTCCTGCAGGCTGGATGGCAGTGGCTAGGGTGGGCGTGCAGGTCTGTACCCCTCAGTGAGCACACCGAGGAGTGTGCGCACAAGCAGCCCGCAGCACACCTCTCGCAGAGGCAACTGGAGACATTGGAGACCAGGTGGGCATGATGGTCTGTTTGCTGGCAAGTGGTGAGATCCCATCCTGGCTGAGTACAAGGGGCTAATAAGGCAATTTATAAGTTGTCATTTTTCATCACTTTTGGTAGTATCTTCTGAAAATAAAGTGACACTTCTTGTTTATCTGTGTATTAGACAGGTAAATGCAGCAATATTGGATTCTTCCAGCAAGAGGGGATCTGCATCTTTACAAACATTAATGGTACAACAAATGTCTCTAAATGAGGACTGAAAAATGCTATATATACATAGAACTCTTCTTAATCTATTTTTTTTCCTCACCATTAAGGTAACTTCAGACTGGTCCGAGCAACTTCCAGATATTTGTCAAATTCACTGACTAACTTCATTGAAGGGTGTATTTGGTTTGTGTGGCAAGGTTTTGGTAACAGTGGTGGCTACAGGGGTGGCTTCTGTGAGAAGCTGCTAGAAGCTTCCCCTGTGTCCAACAGAGCCAGTGCCAGCAGGCTCCAAGACAGATCTGCCGCTGGCCAAGGTGAAGCCAATCAGTGAGAGTGGTAGCACCTCTGGGATAACTTATTTAAGAAGGGGGAAAAAAACCCAGGAGGCCCAGGATCATAGCAGGAGGCAATCAGGTGGAAAGGAATTGCCCAGAAACCAGAGAAAAGTAGTGATATGCAACTACTCTGGGGTGCATATCAGATTGCCAGATGCTTAGGAAACAAAAAAAAGAAGTAAGAAAAGCCATCAAGCCATATGATCTTCAAAAGGAGGCCCAGGATCATACCAGGAGGCAATCAGGTGGAAAGGAATTGCCCAGAAACCAGAGAAAAGTAGTGATATGCACCCCAGAGTAGTTGCATATCAGATTGCCAGATGCTTAGGAAACAAAAAAAAGAAGTAAGAAAAGCCATCAAGCCATATGATCTTCAAAAGCCTTCAAAAACAATTTTACTGAGGTTCAAGAACAGAGGTTTGCAGTCCAGTCAGTAAGTAATTTTCATAGACTCATAGAATCATTAAGGATGGAGAAGAACATTAAGTTCATCAGGCCCAACCATCAACCCAACACCACCATGCCCACTAAACCATGTCCTGAAGTGTCACATCTACACGTTTCTTGAACTCCTCCAGTGATGGGGACTCCACCACTTCCCTGGGCAGCTGGTTCCAATGTTTGACCACTCAGTAAAGAAATTTTTCCTAATATCTAATCTAAACCTCCCCTGGAACAACTTGAGGCCATTTTCTCTTGTTCTATCGCTAGTTACTTGGGAGAAAACACCAACACCAACCTCACCACAACCCCCTTTCAGGTAACTGTAGAAAACCATAAGGTTTCCCCTCAGCTTCCTGTTCTCCAGACTAAACCACCCCAGTTCCCTCAGTCACTCCTCATAAAACGTGTTCTCTGGACCCCTCACAGGTTTCGTTGCCCTTCTCTGGACATGCTCCAGCACCTCAATGTCCTTCTTGTAGTGAGGGGCCCAAAACATGAGGATTGCCTGTTCCTGTGTTTTTAAGACTTCCTTCCTGAAGATGGTCCAGCCTTCCTGGACCCCTTTGCCCTTCATGATTGTCTCCCAAGGGACTCTCTCAATCCATGACCTGAAGAGGCCAAAGTCTGCCCTCTGGAAGTCCATTGCATTAGTTTTGCTGTCCCCTCTCCTTATTTCACCAAAAATCAAAAATTCTATCATTTCATGGTTGCTAAGCCTGAGACGGCCTCCAACGACTACATCTCCCACCAGTCGTTCTCTGTTTGTAAACAGCAGGTCAAGTGGGACCCCTCCCCTGGTGGGCTCACTTACCAGCTGCGTCAGGAAGTTATCCTCCACACACTCCAGGAACCTCCTAGACTGTTTCCTCTCTGCTGTATTGTATTTCCACAGACATTCAGTAAATGGAAGTCCCCCACAAGAACGAGGTAGTGACTGCAAGGCTTCTGCCAGTCGCTTGTGGAATTCTTTGTCTGCCTCTTTGTTCTGGTTGGGTGGTCCATAACAGACTCCCAGCAGGATATCTGCCTTGTTTGCCTTCCCCCTCATCCTTACCCATAAGCACTCAAACCTTGTCATCACAATCATTGAGCTCTGTACACTGAAAACACTTCCTAACATACAGAACTACCCCACCGTCTCTCCTTCCTTGCTTATCCCTTCTGAAGAGCAGCACCCCAGTCATGAGAGTCATGAGTGTGAGTCCTTGCCTTGAGGAGGAAGCATCGGCAGAAAACAATATGTGATAAACTGTCCGCAACTCCCATTCCCTATCCCCCTGTGCTGCTCGGAGCGGGAGGTGGTAGAGAAATTGGTAGCAAAGTTGAGCCTGGGAAGAAGAGAGGAGTAAGGGGAAGGTAAGATTTGGTCTTATTTCTCATTATCCTACTCTGATTTTGATTGATAATAAATTAAACTAATTTCCCCAGGTTGAATCTGTTTTGCCCATGACAGTAACTGCTGAATGCTCTCTCCCTGTCCTTATTTCGACCCAAAAGCTTCTTGTTCTATTTTTCTCTCCCTTGTACGGCTGTGGAGGGCAAGTGATAGAGCAGCTTTGGCGGACACCTAGCATCCAGTCAAGGTCAACCCACCACAAAGGGTGAGGAGAACATTAAAATAAAATTTTGGGGTCTTTCATGTTGAAATATTATACTTCAGATTTCACTGACATTTGAAGTAAAATAAATAATAATAGTAAAAAAATAAAATGTCATAAAGGTTGAAACAGATAAAAATATTTCATAATGAAGAAAATTAAGTAGGCTCTTAAGTAGTGATCATTTTGACAAGATAAAGAAAACATTCAATATTAATACCAAGCTTTTCCCCCCCCCCCCGCCCCCCCCCCAAGATATTCTGTTGTGGCTTTAAAAAGAAGGAAGAAGGTTGAAACAGAGACTGATGTAAGTTATTCACATAGCCCTCATCCTGGCCCACTCCCACCTCAGAGGGCCATTACAACCTGTACAGTTTGAGATGTGTAGGCACTTAAGGTTTCCTGTCTGCTATTCCTTCCCCAACATACAAAGCTGTGAAATTTAACGGTGCAGGGGTATTTGCCAGCAGGGCTTTCATATGTAACGAAATTTCACCTGTAATGAATGCTTTCTGTGTGAGGGGTCAGGAGGGAAAAGGATATGCCTTAAGGAAACCAGCCTACGTAGATAACATCTCTCTGGTCTCTGAGGGAGGACAGGCACCTTGAGCAGCACTTCACCATCCGAACATGATTTGACATTCTCCCTAGAGGGTCCATCTCTCTCTGTAAACCTTAAAAGAAAGCCAGGGAGGCTATGCTGCTTAGGCTGCAGCTAGCACTTATAACTTCATGAAGTTTTCACTTACCCACCTGGAAGGTACATTTATGCATCATAAATGTTTAAATACTTTTGATAATTTCCAATTCAAGAGATTTTTTTAAGAAAGCAAAACTCAAGAAACAAAAAAATTTATCCACTGTGGAGACTTACACTATGTAAAGAGCAGAAGTGTCCTTTACCAAGTAAACTATATTCATAGAGATAGGCTGTGCATGTGAAATAACATCATACATAATTCTTTTCTTTACCTTCTAGCTTGCATTCTGTCCCCCTTTTTATTGTCCATCCTGAGGTTGTTTCCATCTGGAACTGTGTCTGTGTTGACTCGGTGTGAGTATGAAAGGACTCTATCTGAGTCCTTTCACTGACTCACAGTCCTTCATAACCTTGGCAAGAAATGGACACAAGAACACTTAATAAACCTTAGGGCAGAGCTTTGGTGCTGATGATCCAGGCACCCAGTGAGTTGCATTAGTTACTGAACGTCCAAATTCTCTTAAATACCAGTTGTCCCACCATAATTTGTTCAAACCAGGAGGGAGGAGTGGCACTTCAGGATTACTTCCAAGTTCCCCCTCGGCTGTCTGCCCACTGCTGGCTCTGGCTTGAGCAGTCTTCACACAGCAGAGGCTCTTTGGAAGCTGTTTCCTCCCTTTTGGCACAGGAGACCTGGCAGCAGCATTTGCTGAAATCAGCTGCTGCCCTTTCAGGGCCAGGCAGATGGCACGTAAAACCCCTTCACACATGGATCTGATGAAAACTCCAAGCTCAAGAAAAGCTCTGTTGATAATTGTGCTGCCCTTGCATAGGTTTTAGGACTCTCAGTTTCTTGGGGCAGCAAAATCAGTAACTACGATACACTTGAGAAAGGCACAAGCAGGACGGTGTTCTGCATGCATTACCCCAAAGAGCACTTGATTAATGTTAATGAGTCTTACTTGATTCTGTTCCAGCTTACACTGGGCAAGGTGGAATATTGCTTAATCCAAGGCTAAACTTAAGGACACCTGTGCCTTCAACAATGATTATGGCTGATTTGTATCTGTCATTTAATGTGCAGAAATCATGAAAAATAACACCTGTGTCCGCCTCTACATTAGATGACTTGAAAAGGTCAGTTTCTTCTCAGTGGTCATCAGCTAACTTGAAAGAAAAAGGACAAATTTTGCCAGGTGATGTGCCTCTTAAGTCTGTGTTTTCTTATTCTTTAACTAATAGCTCAGTGAAGCTTTAGCTATAGGCAAGACTATGAAAATTGCTCACCTTTATTTCCTTGTGTGACCAAGCTCTGTTCTTGAAATGAATGTTTGTGTTGGATTCATTGTTGCAGCTCTCAGCACTTCTTACTGCTATCTCCTGGTGGCAATGTGGCATTCAATCAGTTCCTTGACCCTCTGCATCTCTAACGACATGAGCAGACCTTATGTGCTGCAGATCTCTCATTGACTCCATTAATTCAGTGGGCCAGGTCCATCTGCCTCACGAGGCAACCTACAAAAACATCAAAACAAACCCCACAATGGCCCCACCTTTTTTCACAACCCCAGACGTTTTTTTTCTTCTGAAGTTTTCACATAGAAAAGGACCATCACAAAGTCATAAGCACACTTGCATTTCTAAATTTGACAAGACCATGTATGTAGTGCCATAGGAATTAAAACAGAATTTTCCTAAGTTTCTTTCTTAACAGACATTAATAACAGTAAACTTCATAATGGGCTCTTTATAAAGCAAACAATAAAAGAAATATAAGATTTAATTTTTTTTTTTTTAAGTTATAGCCTTCCCCACTGACTAATCAATTAGGGTGATAGGAAACATGCTGTCGCTGATCAGGCAGAGAGATGGCAAAAAAATCATATATTGTAATGAAAATATCTTCCTGGAATATATGAAAGAGTTATTTATTATCCTCAATGACTGTGTTTAGGAAGATGTAAGTGGAAAAATAAAGAAAGTGTGATGACTTAATGCTGCTACAGATACCTCTATGACAAAACGCCCAACAGTCTAAAGATACAGAGGTCAGAGCCTCAGCTGAGGAAAACAGGCATAAGTCATAACAAATGAATATATTCATGTCATCAGTCAATATTTCCTACCAATTACAGGTTTGCTTCTTTTCTTATTATACCTTTGTATTTTTCTTCAGTAGTATGCAATACATAGCTTTTTTAAAAAAAGATTTTAAAAAGATTTTTTTAAAAAAAAGCTTTTTAAAAAAAGATTACTAATAAAGATTGCAGCCTTTGTTGTTTTACATCCTGTCCTATGTAAATGTTAGAGTAATTTTTCTCTCCTTGAATAGTTTTGCTGAACTCTAAAATGTGAAACTCTAAACTTGACTATGAAACTAGTAAAGTAACAATGCATTGAATATGATAATTTTCTTCTTATAAAGTGCCAGAAGAAAGGAATAGCAATCATCTTGGGTTTCTAATAATATTTTATATTTAAAATATTATATATATATGATATATATATGACATATATATATCATATATATAAAATAAAATTAATTATAATTTTATTAAATAGTTACCTGTCCTGATCTGAGTTTTGTTTAGTATGGTTATTGCTAGTTTGAAACCTGCAGTGCAGAAGTTTCTATTTGTATTGAAGACAAGCTGTCGTGGCATGTTACTTCAGCATACTATTTAAAAATTGCTTACTGAAAAGACAAAGATAAAATATATCCTGCTGCTTTCCTCATTACATATCAAAATATACTTTTTGCATAGTGACAAGTGCTCTTAGATGAAAACATTATACCATGAGTCCAAAGCTCTTTTTTTCACTTACTAATACTAGTAACACAATGACTTTTTCTTACAATTTTTGTTTAAAAGAAGTACCCAAAATTAAGTATGCAGTCAATGATGGCATTGACCGCAAAGAGTTCATCTTCTTTGGTCTGCTTCATCTTCTGTGATCTGAACTCTTCCCCCTGTGGTTGCTCTGCCTTTCACAAGGATCATTGAAGACTCTGGCTTTGCCTGTCTTACCTGTAACTGCGGGACACACACCTTTCCTATGTCCTCCGATAGAGCTGATGGTTTCTTATTTAAAATCTGCTATTGCTCTCTATCAAGTAGATTGTCCCCTTTTCCCCACATCACCCCCCATCTAACCACAGTCAAATAGAAATAAATAACACCTACTCTAGTTCTAGTGGCAAAAACGTCTGTACATTCATGCCATAGATACAGGATCAGACCCTGATGATAAATATTGGAAGAGTCTCCTAATTGTGATTCTATTGGTTTTTTTAGATGATTTTTTTTGGTTGTTTTTTTTAGGTTTCATTGAACATGTGTAGTGAGAAAGTTTATTTTGAAAAATGATACTGTACTTATAGACCATTAAAACCCATCAGCTACAGCAAAACCTGACATCAATAGAAACTGTTCTTCGTTTTGGTCATCTGTCACTCATCCTGATTCCTTTTGTCACATTCTGGCAGATGAAAATACTAAGAGGTATGCTCAGTCCATTAGGACTGAATAAATTAAGTCATGGAGGAAGAGAGAAAACGTTCAGGAATATGACCACTTTAAATGCTATTCCAGGCATCAGAATAAGGAAGACCACACGTTTTCTTGCAAAGCTTATAGAACAATTGTACTACTACAGAGCATGAGAAGATAAATACTCCACTAAAATAGTTAGAAAAAAATAAATGGAACTACTATCAGAGTTGCTCAGGAAATGGTATGTCCATTCAAACATTACAAAAATGAGGGAAGTTCATTTATATTATTTAATTTTAAAGTTTTTTTTTTGTAAAAGATTCAAGTCCTTGAGTAGTTTCATGATCTAAAAAAAAAATTAAAATTAATGAATAATACCTTGCAAATACTAATTTGCAGGTAGATTTAATTTACACATAAACAGTGGCCAGTGAATGCATGGAAAACTTTTCGGCAGGCATATATAGAGGATAAGAGGTAGCTACTGAAAAAAAATGCTTGTAATACTCCTGTTTGTTCTTTGTTGGTGGTTTTTGCTTGTCAATGAAAGAGAGAGTCTTTGGCCAGCTGCATGGAGGCAAGAGGGATGGAGCCCTTTCAGCGTACAGCGCTGTAAGAGTTTGCTCAGAGAAGGTTTTTGCTGCCCGTGTTCTCCAAGCAGCTGTCCTGTGTTACAGTACAGACCACGGGGACAAAGGTTCATGCCACATATGCTTTAATACCCAGTAATCACCTGCTTACATCTGAAATCTGGCCTTTATTAGAAGACAGGCACTCCTAATTCCTTTTACATCCCTTTATCAGTCTCTAGCCATGCTCAACCTTTCCTGGGAGCTCTGGCAAATACTCGCTATCAGGATAAACTTATATGGGCACACCGCTGTGCTGTGCTCAGATCTTCAGCAGTCCTGCGGCAGTCGTGCTATATGCTCTCTTGAACTGAGCCTCCCTCCTTCTCCCATTGGATACTATCTGAAAGCTGGAGGCAGAAGTGAGGGTTCATGTCTGCTCTCAGGTCTCCTGGCTTGATACATGGAGTAGGAAATCCCTAAGTCTTACTTATAAAAGAGGTTGAAATCCTGATCCAGAAAGCACATATATTTACTAAGATGTGAAACATGCTTTCAAAGTAGTGCACTGAACATGATCTGCACCAACAAGTTAAACATGTTTTAGCCTGTGTTAGGAAACAAATTGAAAACAGCTTTCGAGCATGGTTCTTGCTCCCTTCGCCAATAGACGCTGGTGGCTGTGGTCAGTAAATTACACACCCAGTGACTAGTGATTCTGGGACAAGCCATCACCCTGTGTTTTTGAGGTTATAATCCATCATTCTGGGCTTTTGGTACTTTATTTTTTAAATTCTTCTCTAAGATTAACCCCTGGTTTTGAAGATAGAGTAATTATTTTATTACACTCTAGTATAGTATTTACAAAGGGTCAAAATAATTAGTTACTCAACTGATGACTTGAAGATAATCATATAGTTATAACGCTTTAATAGTTTAAAGCAATACAAAATATCCATTTAATGTTGAGAAGGAACAAAAGTGATTTTCTATTCTGAAAAGTGTGTGATTTTGTTTCTTTTCTTGCAAGCAGCTTAGTGTTTATGCAATTCCAAAATATTTCACATCTTTTAAGTATATTCTGTCCCAGGTACTTTATGGAAAAAAAAAAAAACAAACACCCCAATCAAAACTCTACAGGTTCATATTCCTGAATAGTGGGGTGTAATCTTAAGTGAAAAAAACCAAACCAAAACAACAGATAGTTTTATGTTTCAAACCTGGGTTGAAAAGAAGGGAATAGAAGAAAAAGGAAAAGTGAAGGGCTTTTTAGTAGTTCTAACATGCACTTAAAAGGATTGTCTATATAGTGAGAGACACTACAAGATCCTGGCAAAAAACCACCTCAAAATGTAATTAAATTTCTCCCATGCCATAAAGAAAATGTTATTAAAAGTTTGACAGGGAATTGGTCAGCTGCTAGCTAATATAAAATTCAAATAAATATAATTTTCTTCAGTTTTTATTATAAGTGGTTGGGAGCTTCTAATTATAGTGGAAAGAATTAACCTAAAAGAAGTATTTTTCTCATTTTGATAAAATAAGGAAATATGCTAGGGTATATCACTGAGAAAACTTAGGAAAAAAATACCTATTCCAAAAATTGTTGTGTCATCCATACACACTCATTTTTCTCATTGTATTTACTGTTGCTTACTGTCAGAGATCAGATATTAAACTATGTTATCTATTGCAGAATGACAATTACTATGCATTTCCTTGACAGAAAATTTTGTAGAACTAGTTGTTTACTCTTTTCTACTGTTATGTTATTGACTGATGTCTATTTTCACTTTCATTTTCCTTTTCTGAAGATACAGGACATGACACATTCAACTTGATAAAATGTAATGAATTACTGTTCACACTGCAGAATTATTTATAATGTTAGGTTGTTCATAGGGTCCTAGTAAAAGTGTAGCTCACCTGCCAGCTACTATCATTTGCTGTCTGAAATAAAACCTTCTGACTGCTTATGATAAAAATAAGAAACATGCTTCCTGTTTTTCTTGTCTTCCTAGTCTAGTAACAAAATTCCAGTTAAACTGTGCAACATGTCATTTAGATGCTTCACCAGAAAATAAGGTTAAGTGTCTATCTGCCACCACAGTGTCACCAGTCATAAAGGTTTGCTCACAGCCTAGTCTGAGGAAGGTCAACAAACAACTCAACCACCAAAGGAAGTCGAGACCTCTTCAGGGAAGTATATTTCCCTAAGAACAGACAAACAAACACAACTACCACTTAAAGAGGAATTTTGCTTCTGCAATTAAGGTAAAGGCTCAGATAGTGCTATGATGTTAATTTGGCTTTTGGAAGTGCTATGTGCAAGATCGAGGAGAGACACTGTGGCATAACATTTGACTATGCATTTCCAGTCTGAGAGCATGTACGCACTCAATGACTGTGGTCCAGTTGACATAGACCACACATCTCTGACTTAACCAGCATGCAGTGGGAAGTGGAGCCAAAGGGAGGGGTGAACTGCGAGCCTGGTGAGAAGCTGATAATAAAAAAGAGGCAGATATTCTAAGACACAGAGGCTAAAAAAATCATTCTGAGGATTGAGGGAAGTTTTTTAGCATGGTAGAAGGAAGAGGTTTTATGAGATGAGAGAGTTTCTGTTATCCACCTGGGAGAATATTTAATGCAAATTATAACAGCGGACATTGTAAATTACCAAAAGTAGCAAAGAGCTACCCAAAAGAGTAGAAATTGCACTGTTGCACAAAGGCAATATGATTTATGAAAACAGATGCCAATTGAACGGTCACTAATAACAAGCAGTTTTTCTTTCTAACTTGCCATTCAGCTTGAGCCATATCTAACATTGCGATTGTCTTCAGTTAGACCACTTGAGAAATAAAGAGCAATTTATGCAATTTATCTTTTATTGGCATAGAATGTGTAATCAACAGACATTAAGAAATTGTTTTCAACATTGCAATTATACACAAATGAAATTAGAACAACTTAAAGACAAGAAATTAAAAAATTAACTCTGTCACTGGAATGCCAAAATAGACAAACCTTTGTAAAATTGCAGCCATGGGTGACGTTTTAATACAATTAAAAGAACAATTTGACAAAATAATTTTGCTTTGTTTCAAGAAACAAGAACATCTAACATATTCTTAGTTCCATTTTCCACTGCATATCTTGAGGCTGTCTTAAAAAAAAGAAGGGAGAAAAAAAAGAAAAAAAAAGAAAAAAAGAAAAAAAAAGGAAAAACCTCACATTTTTGAATTGTTGTTATTGCAGAGTTGGAAGGGAGAGGGTTGTTCTAAATTGAAGTTGTGTATATTATTGTGGGTTTTATGTCTAAAACCACAAACATAATAAATGTCTTCTTTTTTTTCTCAAAATAGAATGCAATGTGATGCAATGAAAGTTAGGTTTTTAGAAATATTCTAATTATTAGAATTAATATCAGAGTAATTATTAGAATTAATGCCAGAACAATTTTTTCCTCTCATATTGAAAAATGTTTTGCACAAATATGCTTTCTGTCTCTGAACTATGAGCATGTGAAAATAAGGGAAAGTACTGAAACGCCCCCCCAGTACTGTTTGCCCAACTATAATCTTCAGGTACAAAAATAAACAGCACTTTATACTCTATTTGAGTGTTTGGAAAACATTTTATTGTAACAAAATTTAAACTAAGCAAAAAGAAAACATTAAAAAAGTGTCTGCAGGTTTTTTTATCTCTTTAAATTTACTTTGTATATTAATTAATACACAAATATACCATTTCCTAATGTGCATACTGGTTTTGGATGTACTTATTTGTTCAATTTACCTAAACACCACTTCCTATTAGTTTTAATTGCTGAATACAAATATTATGGCTAAATATCTGACCAGCCATTGCAGTTCCTGTATCTGGCATATTTTAGCTCTCACATGTCAGCTCTGTAAACCTTAGAACAGTTTCTTTTTCCTTCTTTTTTCTCTATAAAGCAAGAATATAATTGCCATTTTTATTCCCTACTCCATAATAGCTGTCATTGGATAATGGAAGAATCAATCAAACATCTTTTCTTCATGTCCCTGCAGCAACAGAACTTTATTATTTTTTACTCCACTGACACTGAGAAGCCTGAATCAATATTGACAAAACATCAAATCTTTTTGAAAAGTTTAGCTATGATATTTCTCAAAACTTAACCATTTCACATCTGTTATAAATACAAAGGGCGAGGTACCAATCTTGCTTTCAGGCATATGAGTCCTTAACATAATTCACATCCTGGAAAGGTATCTACAGTGACAACATGGTAATGAGACAATACCAAGATTTCAGTGTATTGCACTCATTAAAGATTGAGTTGTTATGTGTGCTTACAGTCTCTCTCCCCCCTCCTCTTCTCCCACCCACCCCCAATTGTGTCACTACTGTAGCAATGCCCATACTTACACATATCATGTTAGGGGGACTGAAAGAAAGAATGCTTGTTTACATTCAGAAATTCCAAGATTAAGTGCTTTCTGAATCTCTCCCTGCAGAATTCTTCTAGTATCCATCTACTGTGAAGTTGCTTTCAACAGTATATTTCACACTCTATAGGAAGAACTGGCAGTGATGAAAACATCTACACACAAGTCTGCCAGCATTTCAGACTTGAAAGGGGTGTTACGCCTCTCCGGTACTCTTACAAACTTCTTGGAGCTCATTCGACAGGTTGGGAGTAATGACAAGAGAGACCCACTACACCTGAGCCCCTGTAACATCATCTCTTTGTAACAACAAGGCAACTATGCTAAACCTCTGCCCTGTGGGCCACAGATGACCTTCACTATAACCCCTCCCATCTGTGCTGCATTACCTGGTGCTCTTCATGAAAAGCATCCTTACCTTTTAGAGTAGTAGTAAGTCAGATTATGTTTTCTGGTGATTGACTTAGCCAATCTCTACCTGAAAAGTCCCACACAAGGAGCTCCTCTTTAACTTCATAAGGTCTAAAATATCCAGGCAGGCAAGTTCAGTGCCCCATGCCATGGGCATGTGTTAGATGCAGATACAGACATTATAATAAAACACATATTTGTGACCACAAGTATAGTGGAAACATATGCACTCCTACTTCATAACAAGGAACTGATCTGCCTTGCGGTAGTGGTGTGTACATCTGGTCAAATAACATATACATACAATTAATGACATTTCCCCCCCCCTCATTTTTTTTTTCCCCTGAATGGAAGGAGTAGCAGGAACTTAACTCTCCTTGTATGACTCTTGGAATGATGGACCTTTTGTTCATTTCTTTATCTAGGACTGGTACAAAATATTACTTGTCAAAACTCCCAGGCAGGTTTGGTTGTACAAAGCAAGTGACAAAGCCAGCAGAGCATTACACATTCAGCATGCTTATAAACTGCAATGACTTAGCTCACATTTGTACATTTGGGAAGGTTACCTAATATATTTTCCATCAACATGTATAGATAGAAGACTCCAGATATTTTTTAAATCACTGATGGTATGCATTAGTGTATGTATCTCTGCAAGTGTATAACATTTTGATATTTACTACTATTGAAGGTATGTGAGGAATGAAGCTGGGGGTATTGTTTCGTCTCTGTGAGGAGTTAACAAGGTGCAACCTTGAAGGAAGGAACAAAATAACCACAAAGGGAACGCAACTACTGAACTTTGAGTGAACTATCCAAATTAACATCTAATTAACATATAATTGGCATACTAGAACCTTCCCCTCGGATATGGAAAGCTCCCTACTCACAGAAGCCCCTTCCTCACTGAGCATGCGCAGTCAGAAAGGACGCTGTGACTTTAAGTGGGGATGAGGCTGGTGAGAACCAGTGGGAACAAGGGTGACTGAGCCAACTTTTAAAAATACTGGTAACTGTTGCTTGAAATGTATAAATATTTCCTGTGTGTGAGGCGAGGAGTGCTAGCTTTGTGGGCCTGCCACCTAGCACCCAACTCTGTGCAGATTTGGAATAAAAGCAAATATCTTGCCTCTGTGTGTTTTTTGGGCTTTCTGCACACCGGGTGGAAGAACCCATCTTTGCGACAACACTACTGTGTTCTTAAAGTTTTTCCATAGCCTCCCAAAGTTGATAACATCACCCAGTAAAAACATACCATCTTTCCCTGGATTACTTGGGAAAATCTAGTACATAGAATATTGCATCTCACTCTGGAGCCCTCAGCAAAGGAAAGACAGGGGCCTGTTGGAGCGGGTCTAGAGGAGGGCCACAAAAATAATTGGAGAGATGGAACAGCTCTGCTGTGAGGACAGGCTGAGAGAGCTGGAGTTGTTCAGCCTGGAGAAAAGAAGGCTTCTATATAAGGGAGACCTTATTGCAGCCTGCCAGTCCTTAAAGGGGGCTTATAAGAAAGATGGGGACAGACTTTTTAGCAGGGCCTGTAGCAATAGGACATGGGGTAATGGTTTTAAACTGAAAGAGGGTAGATTTAGACTAGATATAGGGAATAAAATTTTCTACAGTGAGGGTGGTGAAACATTGGAACAGGTTGCCCAGGAAAGTTGTACATGCCCCATCCCTGGAAAGATTATAAAGGTCAGGTTGGATGGGTCTCCAAGCAACCTGGTCTAGTGGAAGATGTCCCTGCCTGTGGCAGTGGGGTTGGACTAGATGACCTTAAAAGGTCCCTTCCAACCCAAAGATTCTATGATTCCATGATTTACAGATCATGAAAGAGTACTGACAAGTATGACTTTATTGAGAAGTAGAAAAATTTACCTTATACTTTATAAACCACAACAAAAATTATGACCCTCTTTAACTTAATTGTGATTACAGTATATAAATATCATCAAGTAATATGTTATAAGCCCTAGGATCACTTGATATAGGTGCCTTGCAGAGAACATTTTTACTTTTTCCTTACCACTGAGATAATGGAGCTCATGAAGTTGTTAGTGCTGCCTACATATATATAGTTTATATGTATATATACAGTAAGCTTGTGAAATCTTATTAATTAATGTATTTCTAAATTTCCGTACGTGACACAGACATTGACACATTTCAATATGTTCCATATGTGTCGTAGATTAAGATGTATGGCTTAAAACATTTGATTTGACAAGACTGCTTGCCTCTACATAGGCATGCTGAGCATCAACATACAGAAAAATGGGCAGGAGAGTTAGACAGAACTGTGCTTCGGGGTCATATTCTAGAGCCACACAACACATTTCATGTATCTGATGAGGCCACAAGTTCTTCCATGGTAAAGTCAACAAGTCACATATTACAGGTAGAGCATTGAAAACCAAAGGGTAGTCTGGGTAAATCAACAAAGTGGGACTCAGACAGCCAGTACTGTCATAGGTTTAATACATGACCTTGGGGAAGTAATTTAGTAGGTTTCTGCTCTAGTTTTCCATCTTCAGATTGAAGAAAATAAATTGATTTTATTTCTTCCACCCTTGTCTGCATTCTGGGGTAGGTACTATATTTAATTAATATTTGCAAAAGAACAAACACAAGAAAAGTGTGTCTTTGGCTGTATCCCACAAATGGTACAATAATTTAATTACCACTCAAGAAAAGAAGTATACAGCTACCTATTTTTAAAGTAACAAGTTAAAGCTGCTGTTACAAACACTAGTTAAAAATATGCTACAATTTGCACTAATGTTTCTGCCTGAAAGGTCAGTCGTTAGAAAGGAAACCCTTAAAAGACATAGCAATCCCTGTGATTCGCAAGTAATTAACAATAATGGTGATATAGCTAAGACTCCCTGCAATAAATACAACTATAATGTGAAAAATAGTTTTGAAAGACAATAAAAAGAGATTAAACCAAACAGGGATATAAATAAAGAGCATGTAAAAAGAGATACCAAAATTAACAGATTTTGATGCCGTTATGCTTGTGTGTCTGAAAACATAAATTGTTTCATAAATGGAGAAAGTAACATGATTTAAGCACTTTTGAAGCAGCAAACTCATTTAGCTATTTTATGAGGTAAAGGCACTTACTTTAAATCATTTCTGCACTTGTAGGAGGGCAATATAAATTGCCTTGATAAGATATGACTGATTTAAAATACACTGCTTTAATAGCACTGGCTGAATATAAAGCACCTTATAACTGGATGTGGTCTGAATTCTGAAACTGGGGGTTCATCAGCATGTACAAACATTTGAAAACTTTTTATTGGTGAGAGCAAGAGGGAGAAAGAGTGAAGCACACTTCTAGAATATTTATGTCTTTCACATTACCATAATCACTGGACAACATTACAGAAAGTAATTTCAAATAAGTCTCAAAGCATCAAAAAAGGTTCTTCAGTATAGTGTTTGAATGTAGTGTACCTCTTTACAGCATATATGTATCCAAAACAGAGGCCTATGACACCTATGAATTATAAATATACTCCTCAGGACAGTTTGTTTTGAACCCAAGTATAAATTTACTGAGGAAACATAACAAACCACAGTATGTAAGTAATTTGTACCACTGTGATGGCATAGCCAGACACAGCATGGCTATAAGTATGTGAGCAATGTGACCATCAAAGGGGCAAAGAAAGATGGATGTAGTGGCACATACGTATGTGCCATATCCAAGGCATCCATGCCATATCTATAGGCATCCAAGTAATTGAAAGTTGCAAAATAATTAAGAAAATAAGCACAAGGCACTGCAAATAGGCAGGGCATGCCACTGAAAGCAAAGAATGACTGGCAAGACAAAAGAATAAAAGATAAATAGCGTGGAAAGCAGATGACATCCCCTCTTTTGATAGTACAAAAACATCAAATATCAGCAAGGAAAATCAAAGAAGATGAGCCCACATAGGTTTTGACTTCTCTCACTGAGGAGCTTTTGAGTCCCCAAAAATTGACCTTGGCAACTAAGCACCACCAAGGACCCCAGCCATCAATGCTAAGCATATGGCATCATAGTGGTGTGCCCTCACAGTGAATTTAAGATATGTGTTGAAGGCAAACACTTTTGTACAGATAGTGATGATGTTTACTAACATGTGGAATTGACAACTAGCAAGAGAAGTGCTGTTCACAATTGAATTTAATAAAGTTTAGGGTTTAAAAGTTTCCAGTTTTGTCAATCTTCAAAATATTTCCATCACAGCAATTTCAAATTCCCTGGTACATATGTGTATATGCATTCAGATGCAACACATGCAAACAAATGTGTCTCCCTGCTAGGAAGAATTTAATTTTTAACTCTTTTTCTTTTTTTATCCATGAGACTCATGTCTTTCATAAAGGCTATAGGAGTAAAATATTTGTTCCTCTTTTCAGGTCAAGTATAACAATAAGAAGGGTAGGTAGGTGAGGTCTGATAGTATTAAAGTTTGTTTGTACTTCGAAGTACTCATATTTCAGCCACCCTCTTGGTTGACTCAAGTGCTTTGTTTCATACTCTTATGCTTGAATCTTACCCTCAGTCACAGCTACTGTCAAGTCATGTGTTTTAACTGGTTTCCGTAGAACTACACTCATTTATCTCATCTAAAATTCCAGCTTATTTTTTCTGATAAGAACAGTAGGCTATTCAGACTTCTAAACATTCATTACCAGTTTTCATTACAGAAATCATTTAAGGTATAGACCCTTCAGCATTAGCAGAGGTTTGAAGCTTGAAGTAGTCTCCAAAAGAACAGGTTTATTATTTAAAATGTCATATGAGTATGGAGATTACTTTCCAGGCCATTGTATAGTACTGAAGATAATATAATAAAACTGCTGAAGAACAGTAAGGCTAGGTTTAATAAGATGGGTAACAGCAGAAAAGGAGGAAATAGATCATAAGGACTTTTGAAAACAAACAAATAAATATTATATAAAAAGTCTATTTCAACACTTTTGTATGTACTTTGTTCATTGAAAGGACATTGGCTTCATTAAATAGTAGATATTTATAGTATGTCTCCCCAGATAGATACAAATATGATTGTTATCACTTTGCAGAACGGAAGTTATCCAAAGGGAAAAGTTTTGCTTAAAGAGAAAGTTAATGTGCTCTTAAGTGATAAAGAGCACAGCCCAATTGTTAAGAACTCTTAGCAGATTTTGTCCCGTTTTACAAGCTATTTATCCATCTGTCCATCCATAACGACCCTCTTCACAGACAAATTGCTCTTTATAGTTAGGTGAGATTTTCAGGCCCGTTTCTGTCTATTTCTACAGGTTTTGCAAAAGGCCAGACTCTGCCACATGCAGAACCGTCAGCTATTTCTCCATTGCAAGATTTATACAGAATGAGAACATACTATATGTGTCGTATCTTTCTTCTGATCAAATACGATGCGACAATACAAAACTTTTCCTGTACTCGCCTGTCAGTTCTGGTTTGGGATACTGAGGAAAATGAGAAAATACAGACCTGAATAAAAATAAGGTAATAGCAAAGAAGTATTCAAACAACTTGTTGCGTTAGTTTGGCTTGGGTTTGAACTTCTTGAATGAGAAACAGACTTTTATTCTGCTGTGTGTGTAATTGGTAATGAGCACTGAGAAACAAAGTGATGAGAGCATTATACTGTTTATTCTGTAAAACAGGTATGTTCTGTGGCCTGCTATGCAGTTTTCCATCACATGGCCATACCCTTGTTATGTCATTTTCATCTGTGTAGGTAGGCAGAGAGCTGTACTGTGCTCAGAAATATATCACCTGGTCTGGAACAACTAGAGGCCACATCTACTGTGAGCGCTGGGGTTTGTTTGCTAATGAAAGCCTAAAAGGAGCTGGATAGGCTAGACTGAAAATATTATGCTTATCAATTTAAGATTTCATACGACATAGTACATAAATAACAGTAAGAAGTCTCCTGAAGAAGGTCAAATACTCCAAAGCAGTCAGATTATCACTGTACTTGTAACGAAAAAAAGGATGGGATGTTTTGGTGTAAACTCACTGTGAAAAATTCCTTGTATTTGACACTCTTATAAGCTAATCATTGTATTCCAGATGTGCGGTTGAAAACATGGGATGTTCCTTTTACCTAATAAATCAAAATAACAATATTTTAATTAGAAAAAACTATAAAGAATAATAATCAAAAAAATATCAAAAGTAAGTTTTTGGTCAAGGACCAGCTATCAAAAACCAGAAAACAACTCTTATCTAGGGAGTCCTGAACCACCTTATTTTGTTTTGGGTACTATACAACAAATAGTCTCAGAATTTTGGGACATTTTATTTACAGTAACAGAGATATCCTCAGCTTTAAAATGGGTATTTATTAGCTTTAGAAACATAACATTCATATGTACAAACCACATACAAGCCCCAAGGATTTTACATACTTCATGTTCACACTTTCATTTATCAATATTTTTTTTTTTAAAATCCTCCCTGGATCATCTGGTTTGATAATTTTGTTCAATATCCCATGAGAAAGTCTATTACATAAGGCTTCTGCTCCCCTTCCTGAACCTACTGTCATACTAACTTACTTTGAACTGTTAAACCCCATTTGTATTTGATGTTCTATGCAAAATAAATTGATCTACTCAGCTGCACTCTCCACAAAAACCTCCTAGAAAACTCATGGAAAATAGGCTCACCCATCCATTAAATTAAAATGAGAACGAATGAAAGGATATGGCTCTTTATAAAGGTCTACAGGTCATCTGGTGCAGCTTATATCTGATTTGTGCCATTTATTTTCACTGTTTATGACAAGATCACATTTTCTAATTTTTCAGTACTGTATAGTACTGAGCACTTTACACAAAATCACAAAGATTGTTTTAAAATCAATGTTTTGGAAGAAGCTATGGAGTGCTTCCATAAATGTAAAATAAATTCCTGTGTTACATTCAGGTTACCAGGTATTCTTTGAGACAGAAGATAAAGATGAAAAATAATTTGAATAGCATTATCATCATGGCTTGCCTAAATTAATTTTTACTTGTGGCCTAAAAGACCCTTGCACTTCTGGATGTGGCAACAAGGAATTAAGAAATCCTTTCAATTTCTTCAGACACAGGAACATGAAAAAATGAAAATATTGCTAAAGGTATTGTTAAGATGTATATATATGTATGCATACATACACACAGAGCAAAAAGGCTACAAGCTTTATATATAGCTAAATCCATACACAAACATAAGACTAAAGCATGTGTCTGGAGTGCTTTATACAATCATAGAATCAATCTCCCTGGGAATCCACTGATAGAGGACAAATCAATTATTTTTTCTTTCTCTTAATTTAGAAAGTATCAAATTTGGAGCAACAGATGTTCTGGTCAATGATTTAACAGGCAGGATACAACACTCTAGTTTCTGTCTTTGCCTGGTAGAACCATTTTGGATACACTATTCCATACTCTATCCACAGGATTATTAAGGCAAAATTTTAATTCCAGATTTGTTTCCCAGACAACTCCATGACCGAAAACTAATGTCTTCTGTAGCTGGTTTTTGGTGTTATTATAACATGCACATTGCTGTAAGGATTAAAAACATAGCTGCATTTATTTGTGGATAGGAGCTTATGGAATGTGATACAGCATCAATATAAAATGAGTATTACCCTGATGTACTAATAAGGCCTTGCTCTATGGCAGTTCTAATTTAGAGAAGATCACACATCTTATAAAAACTAACTTACTTTACTAGGGTTTTTTTGGTTTTGTTTCAGTCTTTTTTCTGAATTTGATGAAATATTAGCAGCTGCAAGATATTTTTTATAATGTATTTTTAATAATGGATTGAAATTTTTATAATGTATTGAAAAATCTATGTAACAAAAATTTCAGGATGTTTTCCTTGAAAACTGTTTTTCTCACGAAAGCCAAAATTGAAAATTAAAAGATAAACAATAGATTGATCAACCTGGATATATACATGCTAGGGCATGAGGTATGTGAAATGTAAAATTCTGTAAAATTGAAGTAGTGCAGCAGGGCATATTTAGTTGGAAAATTACCCATCCAGAAATCAAAGGGAGGATTAAACAAGATCAACAGTCACCACGCAGTTCCTTTATGGAACTGGCAGATTAAATTAATCAGTACATCTGCATCTTATGTGTAACCTAGTCAGGTTACATAGACTGTCCCTAGACTGACATAAATTATTCTGTGTTCTATTAGGTCTTTGTTAAAGCCTGTGGAGTCCCCTCTTGAAAAAGAATTAAAAGAGATGGTGAAATTAGATGAGTGTAAGAAAGATGAATCCTTGCTCGGTGGTCTTGAAAACCAGAAGATAGGATTCAGATATCTATTGCAAAGATTTTTCAGGTTATTGTATCATAAGTATACATTCATTAGCATATAATAAAAGCACTCAAAGTTAAACTTTTTCTTATTTATTTGATGGAAGATAAGGTTATTTTATCTGCAAAGTCTATTTATTTTTTTTATTGAATGGGGGTAAAGATTTTCAAGCTTCCAGTTTTTCATAACATTTTCTCTATTCTATGGCATGTCATACTTTAACTTGTCTTTTGAATTGTATTTTTGATCATGCAGTATGTACTGAGTGGAATTTAAATGAATTCTCTTTATCTGAGCCTGTTCTAGTTCAATTACTATTTGTCAATACCTGCTGCTTGGTTTTGAATCTTGCTTTATTCAATGAAGGCTCAAAGAGTTTATAAACAGAAACACTATGTGACAGCTGATTCTTTTTTAGAATCTATATTTAACGGATTCTCAGTTGAACTATCTTTAAATCATTTTAGTATATGATAAGAAGTAAATGTCTACCACTTTAAAGTATCTCTGTCATATTAAAATAAAGCAAGCAAATGAGAAGAGAGAATTTACCTGCTTTTTTTCTAATCTGATATCTTATAATGCCTTGAGGGCAGTGTATGCTGGGACATGTCTGAACTGGGGAAATGGAATTAGTTAATAAAACAACTTGCAAGAGACATTGTTAGTATATCATTGGTGAGAGAAGGCCATTGGGAATGAGGAAGAACAGATGTTGGTTCATGGGAGAAAAGGACAACATAAAGGAAAAATGGCAGAACCTGGTAATAGGAGAACTGAATAACAAGAAAGCAGATCACAAACCTCTTGGATAAGAATCTTAGGCTTCAAATCCGTGACTGAATTTAATCTTACTATTAAAGACATTAAAAAAGAGGTAAATATGGCATTTCAAATAAATACCATACTGTTGAGATTTTTTAATACCTGTCTTGATACAGAATTTGATGCTTTATGTTTTATAGATGCTGTATTCTATTTTCTGTTTTCACATGAGAAAATACTGAAGGGCCTTTAAAGTAAGTGATTAGTAAACATCACAGAACATTAGTCTTCACATCAGAAGAATGCAAGGCCAGGGTAAGATGCAAAAGTTCTGACTTTCATAATGTGGGATGTTTCAATTTAATTCATTTTAAGTTTTCAATTTTTTTTTTAATGTTTTATGTATGTCACACAGGGCAACACATGTGCTTCCATTGTGTTTTGTCTGGAAATTTCCTTGAGGGAAGGTTAAATAGATTTTAATTCATGAGAAAATTAATAAACACAGTCTGAAAACCAGTTGACTCTTTATGAAAAGAAGCACAAAATGGTTGAAGTGTATTGAGAACCCAAATAAGGAAAACTTAAAATAATACTTCTGCTTTTTTTGTAATTAAATAACCATACATAACATATTTTATATGTACATGCCAATGGCAATAATATTTGTCTTCTTTTCCCACAAAGATCACCTGACCTGTAATGTCTGTCCTCTATAAACTATACCGGGGTTGACAAGAGATGTCACAGACCAATGCTTCTCTAGTACCCAAGCTGGTCACAAGTGATGTGGCTTCTCTTCAGAAAAGGATGTATTTCTGTTGCAAACCAGAAAATGCGCAAGATATGTTCTTTAAGAAGTATTTTAAAATAAAATACACAACAGCTTGTTACTGCTTTCAAAGTTGCCTTACCTTTGACCACATCTCATATCCACCAGGAGGCTAGGGAGGAACTTGCAAGAGTCCTTTCTGGAGTGTTCTTTCCCCAGGACCTGTTCTCTGGGTTTTACCATGAATAAGTCTGATCCTATAGTATAATGTTTTATGTTATTGCTATCATATTCCCGCTTTGGTGGGCTTCAGCATGAATACTTTAAAATAATATTGATCTGAGGGGGTATTTTCATTGCTAGCAGAGGTACAGAACTCTAATCTCAATGGCTTAAAATCTTAAGGTTTAGTGGGCCAAGATCTGAACTCTTCACCTTCTCAAGGGATCCCTCTTATTATCTTTTAATGGAAAGAATATCAAAAGACACTGAGCGTTCATAACCCTTGGTCATTGTTAACATTTGTGAGACATCCTTTTCTCACTGTTTTCAACCCAAATTTTGCAGCCTGTAATTAACATTTTCACCCAAGTCTGTGAGGATTCAACTTGACTGAAACCCACAAAATTTAGAATTTGAAGTGTTTGTTCCTTTTTTCATGTGCTTGAGCAAAAGCTTGATGTGCAGTTTAAAGAATATAATTGATATATATTTACAACATACGCACTGCAGTGACTTGGTGAAATGGAAAGGTGCAAATAAATTAGAGGACTATCTTTTCAACTACATTTCTTTGCAAAATAATTAAAAAAGGAAATTCCTCCATTTTGTTTTTCTTTGGGGTTTTTTTGGCAGTTAAATAAATAATCCAGTAGTAAATTTTTATTGTAATGTGTTATAATGTCTGATGTACTTGTAGCATCCAGACTCTTGGTGTACTTTTTTTTTTTCCCCACATAAAAAGAGAGAGATCGAGAAAAAAGCTACTCTGTGATATTTTCTGGAACTTTTCAAAACTGAGCATGCTAGCAAAGATATGCATTTATTACTGCCAGCTGATAAATGTATAAACATGGATCATAAACTTTATCCCGCTCTCACTTCCATGTGCTGTAATCAGAACAGTTTTAGAATTCTTACCTGGTGGTATCAAACTAAAGTTTCAACAGCCGAAGTGCAGTGTGTCACTGAAGCAGGGTTGCAGTCACTGAGAAATGGTCTATGGGTCTCTGCTAGCACAGTGAACAACAGGAAAAAATTATAGGGAAGTAAAACTGCTAATGGGAAACAGAACCTGAATAGGAGGCAACTGTAATCTCTCTGGCTATACCCATACGAGCGAAAAAAGGGGCTGTAGGGAAAGATGTAGGTTTCAGCACTGTTTCATGACTGCTGCTACACTGATAGCACAGCCCTGGGTCGGAGACTGCTTGTCTCACAAACCGTGCCAAGGCAGGTGTGTGATACAGCATTTGCCAGGCTCACTCCTGATGGACAGTTCGGATGTCACAGCCCTGTTTTGCAGAGCAGCAGAATTTACCCTTGTAAATAGAGGCCATGCTGTGTCAGTGAGTTTTGGGCCAGAAAGCAACCTCTGTAAATAGTTCGTTAGTAATACGGTAACGTCACATTAGTATAGCATAGTGTAGCATGGCATAGTACAGGATGGTATAGAAGAGTTTCCTTCCCTTTCTAGACTCTTCCCCTATAAGAAAACTTTAAAAATTCTATTTGCCAACTAAGTAATTTCAAACCACACACACACACACACAAAATCTATCAGTGTGACTTCCTCATAAATCTTCACTTTTTACACACACAAAATGCTAACTCACTCTCAACGCCCTTACCCGTGAAACTCTTGTTTGAAATAACCTCTGAATTTACACTCAGCCTTGTCAGCTCAGAAATCTTCACCTTTCTGCCTGATCCCTTCTGCCCAGCAACTTGTATTTCCTTTGAGTGTGAAAAAAGGTGAAGCAGCAGCACAGAAGAGGGCTTGCAGCAATTAAGGAGGCGGCAGGACATGTCAGTGAACACCACACCCCCCATTGACAAGCTAAGTGCAATTGAATGGCAACTAGGTTTGGATTAAGGGTAAGTACAATGTACCAAAAGCTAATTCTAGATCTTTGATTATATGACTACATAATATTAGCAGAATTTGGTTCACAGATTTAAGAGTATATTTCAGCCCTTCAGGATTATTGACATGAACTGAGGAGGCTGGAGGGTAACTAGTGCCATGATGTCATCTTTGCTGACATGTTAACTACCTCTTAAGACAGAGTCTCCCTTTCAGGAACAGCAGAGCTCCATGTTTCTGCCAGATCCAGAGAGGTTCTCCTGCCAGTGATGTCACAAAACAGGCAGGTTTGGAGAACGGACTTGCATTTTATGGCATGCACCAGTTCGTATCTTGCATTCCTCCTGCACAAGTAGCAAATATCCCTCGATCTTCCTCTACTTTCTCAACCATCAGTTATTAATATAAGGCAGGATATCCTAGCGGCTCTAGAGAGCAGCAGGAAAGAAGGACCTTGCAGAACAGCTAGAATACCATCCCGTCTGTCAACTTATGCCAGACACTGATTCAAAATCTCTTGAAGACCTTTTCAATACACTGTTGGTAATGCACGTATAAAGCACGTCTGCTGCTCACTTGATTTTTCACTGTATAGCCTAAGCTAGCCAACTAGGCACTCTGCAATTACCAGGGAGACAGATCTGGGAAACAGATAGTGTTCAAGATCTTGAACTGGGAGTAATTAAGGAGTCTGGGATTAATCCTTCAATGCAATTCTTTAATGTAGACATATCTTATGATGTATCTCTGCAAGTTAATCCAACCAGATAATGGGGAATGTAGAAAGTAGAGTGAGAAAAGGGAAAGTGTCTGACAGGCTAAAAGTTATAATATAATTGAGGAAATTGCTGACATATTTGTAATCATCCATTTACAGTTGTTCTGTTCGTCTGGAAAACAAAATTTCTTTCTACCCAGAAGTATGCATCTCTGTACTGATATGTGTTATTACCAGGTGAATTAAAGGTTTTATTTTGCATATGTTACCCTTTGTGGGAAAAAAAATTAATTTTGGAAGGAAGCAGTAGATGCTGATTTTTTTAAATAATCTGAGCTATCATCTTGAAAAAATATTCAACAACTGGTGTGAGATTTATTATTAGAAAATGTATGCTGAAAGTTTTAAATTTAAAATGTGATTTCAATCCAGAGGGAATATAGGTATACTTCAAAGAAGGCCTATTTTTGCTATCAGTGAGCTAGACTATAAAATTTATATTGTATATGAAATATATTAACCACCATGTTACTTGAGGTATTAAGAAAAAAAACTCCAGAAGAGGAAGAGGAAAAAGGATTTTTACACCATCATTAATGGCTAGTGTAAGATCATAAGAAGTAAGAGACATATTTTACAAGGAAAAAAAAAGAAAAAATATATTAATTCAATACTAGAATATTCAAGATCAGATAAGCATTATTACAATTACTTAATTTTTGTACTCACATTTTTCATTTCCTTCAGCTTTCATAATGAAGACAAGCATGTGTGTAAAGTAAAAGGAAATGGTGACAGCATGAGCTCTAGGGATTGGACTGAATTGAAGTGAATTTGCAAAGCTAATAACAGATGAACGAGAAATGAAAAACTCTAATGGTTTCTTTTCTGCAGATCACCACATGCTGGATCATGCCTACAGGTCAGAAGATGAGGACAGGGAGAAATAAACAAAGCCAACAAAGCCTTTACTGACCTTGTCTGAAATGGAGAAAAAGGATGGTGAGCCTAGGAATGTGGTTTTATCAAGTATTGAAATAAATTTCAATTATTTCAATTACACGGCGCCAGGCCTGCTTGCAGCTGATGGGGTGCAACTGACGCCAAGGGGCAAAAGGATCCTTGCTCATGAGCTGGCAGGCCTCATCGAGAGGGCTTTAAACTAGGTTTGGAGGGGGGAGGGGATAAAACTGGGCTCACTGGAGTTGAACCTGGGGGTAGGTTCAAATAAATTGCCACAGAACTGACAGCTCAGCCAATACCTATGTCATATCTACGTGTTACCTTTCTGATGATCATCCTAGTTATTTTTCCTCTTGACCCAGCCCCCTCAGTAGTACTGAAATTTGTTCTAAGATCCACCTGTTCTTTCTAGTCCATCCTATTCAGTCAGGGCTGACTTCAGAAATGCATGTTCATTTGCCTCAGAAATTAGCAAGAATTCCATAGGCAAGCATCAAAGATTCATCCATTTACTCAGTTTTCTAAGGCTCATTTTATCCCTTGAAAGCTCCCCTCAGGAAATCTTTACAATCAGAACGGTTCCATGTTCTTTGCAGTCACAGCGTTATCAAATAGGGTCTTACTCTTGTTAAGAAAGGTAGTATTAAAAGCCCACCAATCAGAGTACCTGGGTGGGATTTTGTGATGTATGTCATGATTTAGACCAGAATGGTATCTTAATCCTCCTAAAAAATTCTCAGCAGAAAACTTCTTTAAAATACGTGAAAGAGTTGGAATTAAATTAGTATATAAATAGTAATTACTGTGATTCATCCAGAGAATAATTCTTATTTTGCAGGAAAAAATAAATTTGACTTCAAAGTTGAATAACACCATTGGCACAGACGATACAGCTGAAAACTAAAACATTAAAGAAAGACTTTTTTCCTGAGAGGCATATTTTGTATGGAGGTTGTTTTCTCCTGTGATTTCTAAGCACTAGGTTTATGAAGAAACCCCTTACTATATTTTAATATATTGTTATTTCCAAGATGATCCTGTGTTTCCAGTAGTTTGGAAAACTAATTTTGTTTTCATTGCATTTCAATTTAAAAACTTCCTGTGCTCTTCTGTTAGCTCCTTATACAAAGTGAATTCAGATTAATCTAGTCATTTTACCAAAGTTTATTTTTATTTTATAGACGTAAACTATTTTTTTTGTCTTTAGAAACTAGGACATGATACAATAAAAATTTTTCTGTTGCTAATGTCATATACTTCAATATCACCTACAGACTTCCAACACTCTTCTTCATGGCTATCAGATTTTAAAAATGTTCCTGAAGTCTAGGGCAAATGAACATTACATCATGTTATGCTGTTTTCTATCTTCTATGTTATTTTTTAGATTACATTTCACTTGGTACAAATAACAGGAAATGTGTAGTGAACATTTCTGAAAAAAATAAAAAAATTTAATTTTTGTGTCCTTGGAAGTATAATGCATCATGAAGAAACTGACAATGTATTACTTACAACGTACTTTTAAGATCACCATAGAAAATTTCAAGCTACCATCAGCTAACTGGAATTAAATTTAGACATTGATAATTCTCCAGTGAATTTTAGAAACTTAGGTTATTTTCTATGTCTGAGGGAAATAAATATAAATAAATATAATTAAACTATTGCACTGAGATAAAATTGCAACTATTTTAGGGGAGTATTTTATTGACTGGTAAAATAGTGAGGTTCATGTATTTTTCAAATCAGCTGGAACAACTTAGCTATATTTCTTGAGCCTGCTGTAGATTTTGTACTGGAAAGCTTATATCTTGATAAATGGTTTGTTTATCTACTTGCATATTTGGCATCATACACAGTCATTGCTTAAATAGATGGTGATACTAAATCCTCTCTCCTGACTTCAAACATTACACTTTACCAAAACAGACTGAATCATCTTTTGCCAACTTGTCATAATAAGTACAGGAAATCTGATGAGATTTGATTTAAAAAAAAAGAAGAAACACACCTTTCCAGAGCACCTCCGTAGTTTTTGCTCTGACAACTACAGAGCTTGGAAGCACATACCCCGTCTGGTGAGACCACTTGTGCAGATACTAAGAGTAATTAGATAAATGATGGTGACCAACTTCTGTTTCTTCCAAAGAAAAATGCAGTCAGCAAAAACATTTCACAAGAAATTTAGTGTTGCCAAGCTGTTATGAGTTCCCTGACATTTGAAGAGTTTACCACATAGCATGTGATCTTATTATAGTAGTACCAGTGGGTGGTAATAGAGCTATTAGATTATAAAAAACACACCTTGCATAAGTCAGGTTTGAAAACCCAAATCTTTACTGCACCAGAAGTCAAAACTATTTAGCTAGTGTACTGAGGGTTACCTCAGTTTTCCTATGAATTTAATTTCTGAAATAATAAAGCTCTTCTATTTGTCTCTTACTGCCAGTGTTTAACACTGTCAAGGTCTGTTGTCATAGTATTCATGGCTGTTTTACTCCCTTTCCATAAATCAGACAAGAGGAAAACTATGTGCAAACCGAGTAAAAAACTCCCCTGTAATAACCTTCCCCGCTCCCACCCCAGCCCCCAAGAATACATTAATTATTTGGGAAATGTAAGTGAAAAAGGGAAGACAGAAGGAAAAACAATAAAAAAGAGGAGTGGATAATGTGTGAAATTCTTACAATTATACATAGACTCTGAGTCCTTGGGACAGGAGATATGTTTTGCTCTGTGTTTATATTACACCTAATACAGCAGTTCATGATTAAAGCACCAAAACACTACTATCATCAAAGAGAATAAACCTTCAGGAAGAGCAACAGATAGGTACTCATGACAGACAAAGGCATTAAATCATTAACTGGTAAATTCATTTAAGCCACCCGC
>NW_010513991.1:81628-81978 GCF_000687285.1 Phaethon lepturus
AACCCCCCCCGCCACTAATATGAAATCTTACATGAATAGTAGGAACACATACACTATATAAAGCAAGTTTTCAAAATTTTCTCTTACTTGGGAAAGACAACTACTCAAACAAAAGCCATGCAGAAATATACAAATATTTATTTTGTTTAGTTGCAATAAGCAACACCAAAAAATCCCGAGTCATAACAGTTGCTCAAATAGAAATACAAGTTCCAGTAGTTAATCTAACAATTTCAAACTTAAACATGAGTTATGTGAACACATATTTTAATTAGTGTTTATATAAATTTTATATAAATTATTTATATAAATATTTTTATATAACTTTTTTATATAAATATAAAATTATA
>NW_010513992.1:0-11389 GCF_000687285.1 Phaethon lepturus
TAATATCTATTTGCTATTATTGTTGCGGTTTTTTATGTTAAGTACATACTGAACAAATCCTACAGAAATCTACAGTCATGCCATGTCACAGCGAGTGACATAGTCTGTTCTTTGTACTGGCTTCACATCCTGTTTTGCTTCACACTTTTCCTTCCTGAAATGATAGGTCTCTCACATCTTCAGAAGAATTTAATTAAGTTCCTTTCCTCTTATATGTTATAATAGCACATTCCAATTGCCCAGCCTGACCAGCAGAGTAATTTCCAAGGTGCTGTAATGGTTTTTTTACTTATTTTTATTTCATAGGTAGTAGCTAGTATTGAAATTCCTTCAATTTTGGCATCACAGACTTTAAGGTCGCTTTATTAATCTGAGACTGCAAGTAATGAGTTTTAATGTATTTCAGCTTCGCGGGAAACAATGGGACAGTCTTCACTCAGAATTGTAACACATCTGGAAAACAATAATGCAATTATAATTAGAAAAACTTTCCATTGCTTACTTTATCTTAGGATGTGCTCAAGCCATTCATCTGACCTTAATTTATATTTGAAGCCTTAAGTACTGCATAGGAACTCTTAAGTTCCAGCATCTATTCGGTAAATTTTCTGCATTCTCAGACTTAATTACTAATGGCTGCCCTTCTGATTTCTACCATGGGTGCTCAAAGGGGAGGGAGAGGAATCAGTCATTTGGCTGGTGCTTGGGTCATACATGGTTTGGATGCCTGGCTGTTTAGTATGTTAATATTAAGAAGCAGGGGAGCAAAACCGGGTCTTGAGGACCCAGCTTCTACTTTTGGGGCCCTGCTTTTGATTAATGTTGGTCTGGTCCTGTGAATTGAATGTCCAGTGGTGGCTTGAGTGCACCTGGTGCATGCTCTCCTCAGGTTTAGTTGCCTACACAAGGAATCCACTTAGTGCAGTCTGACACCAGCCTGTAATGCCATCCGGAATGGAGAGTTTGTCTTGCAGAGGGGTCTTCTGATACTGATACACACAGAAATAATGGGGTCCAGTTTTCAGAGGGTATGCCTCTAGCATCTGACCCTGGCTAGGAGCAGAATTTCCATGAGGTTCCCACAGTCACTGGTTATTTTTAATGCATCCGCTGTTGTGTTCTAAATACTTGGCTTCAAGATCCAGTATAATGCCAGCAAGTGGTTAAAGACTAAGCTTTTATTACTCCTGTATTTAACATGAATATGAATGATTTTTTCAGGTGTTAGTCCTTGGAAATAAAAGAGACCTCCCAGGAGCACTGGATGAAAAGCAGTTAATTGAGAAATTGTAAGTAGCTGGCCCGTGTAAAAAGCTGAAACACTGTGAAATTCAATATGTAAGAGAAAATCATTGGTAGTCTGTGGCAATAACCAGCTATAACAGATTGCATTTTACATTCTGAGATACTCCACTTCGAGCTCTGCTGGCAGTTGAAATAGCAATCTAGGCTGATAACTGACTGCAGTAGATTTGAATCTCTCTTGATTATTACTTCAGTTGTATAAAGTTGTTTCAGATAATCCTGTTTTTCCATCACTGAATATCCAACTACTATAAATAGTAATAGGCTCACTTACACTTTTCAGAGTACATTGTAGTGGCAGTTTAATGCTCAAATGGTATTAGGACAGAACCAATTCAAACTACTGTCTCAATCCAAGTGATTCAGGTATTTTGGTATGTATCCAAAGCATATACTTGCGGATTACTGAAACTAACCTAAATTGACACATTGTAAGGGTAATTGTAAAGGCAATACACAATTTTGTAAAAATGGCTAGTGTAGCAATAATCTTGTGGAATAGGATTCTGTGTATCACAGAATGTATGTATCACATAATTTTAATCAGTAGTGCAAATGAAGTGAACTGAAGTGAGGTTTCAGGATAGAAGGATGGACCAAATGCTAAGCAACTAAACTGGGACTTAGGAAACACAGAATCACAGAATGGCTGAGGTTGGAAGGGACCTCTGGATGTCATCTTGTCCACCTACCTGCTCAAGCAGAGCCACCTAGAGCTGATTGTCTGGACCATGTCCAGACAGCTTTTGTGTATCTCCAAGGATGGAGACTCCATAACCTCTCTGGGCAACCTGTGCTAGTGCTCAGTCACCCTCAGAGGTAAAAAGTGTTTATGTTCAAAGGGGGCCTCCAGTTTCAGTTTGTGCCCATTGCCTCTTGTCCTGTCACTAGGCTCCATCTTCTTTACAGCCTCCTTTCAGATATTTGTACACATTAATAAGATCCCCCCTGAGCCTTTTCTGCTCCAGGCTAAACAGTCCCAGGTCTCTCAGCCTTTCCTGATATGTGAGGTGCTCTAGTCCCTTAATCATTTTAGTGGCGCTTCACTGGACTCCCTCCAGTAGCTCCACATCCCTCTTGTACTGGAGAGCCCAGAACCGGACACAGCACTCGAGGTGCAGCCTCACCAGCTCTGAATAGAAGGGAAGGATCACCTCCCTTGACTGGTTGGCAACACTCCTCCTCATGCAGCTCAGGATACCATTAGCTTTTTTTGCCAAATTGCTAGATCATGTTCAACTTGGTGTCCATGAGGACCCCTAGGTCATTTTCTGCAAAGCTGCTTTCCCAGACAGTTGGCCCCCAGCATGTACTGGTGTTTCTCCCCAAGGACTTCCCTGTGTTGAACTACATGAGGTTCCAGTCAGGCCATTTCTTCAGCCTGTGGGGGTCCCTGTGGATGGCAGCTCAACCCTATTGTGTATCATCCACTCCTCCCAGTTTTGTGTCATCAGCAAACTTGCTGAGGGTACACTCTGCCCCATCATCCAGATCATAATGAAGACGTTGAACAGGATTGGACCCCGTATTGATCCCTGGGGTACACCACTAGTTACTGGCCCCCAACTAGCCTTCATGCCACTGACCGCCACCCTCTGGGCCCAGGTTTAACCCTCTGTTAAAACAGTTTTCAGTCCACATCACTGTCTGCTCATCCAGCCCATACTTCCTCAACTTGTCTATGAGGATGTTAGGAGAGAAAGTGTCAAAAACCTTAACTGAAGTCAAGATACGTAATGTCCACTGCTCTCCCCTCATCTAATAAGTTGTAGATTTCATTGTAGAAGTTTATCGAGCTGGTGAAGCATGAATTTCCCTTTGTGAATCCATGCTGACTACTCCTGATCACCTTCTTGTCCGTCACGTGCCTGGAAGTGGTTTTCAGGATTAGTTGCTTCATCACCTTCCCAGGGATCAAGGTGAGGCTGACTGTCATGTAGTTCCCGGGGTCCTCCTTCTTGCTCTTTCTGGAGATAAAAGTGATGTTTACTTTCCTCCACTCTTCAGGTACCTCCTCCAGTTGCCATGATTGTTCAAAGGGTATCGAGAGTGGCCTCACAATGACATCAGCCAGCTCCTTCATCATTTTGTAGGTGCATCCCATTAGGGCCCATGGAATTCTCTGTGTCCAGTTTGCTTCTATATTCCCTGACCTGATCCTCTTCCATCAAGGATACAACTTCCTTGCTCCAGACTTTCCCCCTGGTCTCTGGGGCCTGGGGTTCCTGAAGGCTAACCTTGCTAGTAAAGATGGAGGCAAAGGCAGCATTCAGTACTTCTGCCTTTTCCATGTCTTGTGTAACTAGGTGTCCCATCTCATTGAGCAATGGGCCCACATTTTCCCTTGTCTTCCATTTGTCACTTACATACTTACAGAAACCCTTCTCGTTGCCTTTGATACCCCTCACGAGATCAAATTTCAGTTGGGCTTTGGCTGTCCTAACTGTGTCTCTGCATGCTTGGACAGTGTTTCTGTGTTCCTCTCAGGTTACCTGTCCCTGCTTCCACCGTCTGTATGCTTCCTTTGTGTGATTGGGTTTTGCCAGGAGCTCGTCGTTCATCCATTTATCCCTCCTGGCTTTTTTTCTGGACTCATTAGGATGGGCTGCTCTTGAGCTTGGAGGTGATCCTTGAATATTAACCAGCTTTCTGGGGCTCTTCTTCGCTACAGGGCCTTATCCCATGGGATTCTTCCAAGCAGATCCCTGAAGAGGTCAAAGTCTGCTCTCCTGAAGGACAGGGAGGCCACTTTTTACTTCTCTTCTTTATTAGAGTTTCTTATGTGATCTCAGGACTCTTTCCTTCTCGATGCCTCCACTCCCCATCTGCTCCAGGAACGTAATATGTTTCCTGCATGTCTGAGTCACTTGTGTGAGGATAAATAAATGAAAAAAATAACAAAATGCTCAGAAGCTCTGAGGGGGATAGGGAAATTCCCAGAAAGAAACAAAAGTTACTTAAGAATCGGTTTCTTCCTAAATGTAGAGTCATCCTCTCAGTAAGAATCAGATCTGATATACTTAAGTATGATATAATAAAAATCCTGGAGATTGTGAAGGTGTGATCATTTGAGTACTGTTAGTTGACTATGCGAGTTATTAGAAATAAAAACTCTGGATTGTAAGTGGAAAGACTAAAAAGTGAATGCTGACATGTTAATGTTACTTGGTTGCCACTACAAAATGTTATTTTCAGCTCATGTATTTCTGTGTTTTTATTATTCACTATTACACTGACTTAATGAGAAATTTGAACTTTTAATCTTTATAGCTTAAGTAATGTGGGGGTTTTGTGTGCAATAGCATATTTTAAAATTTAATATCTGAGGATAGAATTGAACCCACTGAGTAAAAAGCAGAAAACATGTAATTTAATGGAAATTTCTGTTGTCACTTTTTCTGGAGTTATAACACTACTTTTTTTTTTTCTTTTTTCTGTAGAAACCTTTCAGCTATTCAAGACAGAGAAATCTGCTGCTATTCTATTTCCTGTAAAGAGAAGGATAACATCGGTAAGCTTCTTTTTCTTACAGCATCATCAATGTATACCTTGTACTTTGGATCAGGTGTTAAAAATGTTAATGAGATTTTGATATCTAATATATAACTGAAAAATCTTAATCTACTTTGAAAGATTTTGTTGCAAAAATTGCATGTAGTTGTATTTGTTTAAATATAGAATTACGTGTAATTTAAAAGTCACTTGTGGAATTATTTAGTTCCATGAGAAGTTAAATTATTTTGACAGAGGCCTTGGAAAAGCATATTTAAAACCCAAAGTAATTGAATCCTTCAGAGAAAGAGTGCTACTGCTGAAAAAATAGTAGTTGGATAGGAAGGACTTCCAGCTATTAGGTGATACTTAAAAAATATTGGTATTTTGCACCATACAGGCTTTTACTTTGTAAGCCAGCCTTACACGCATGCGGCTGTATGGCGGTGTTCCTCAGACTGAGGGACTAGTGCTTCTGTCCTACTGGAGATGCACAGCGTGTGTCCTGAAGTCAGTGGGGAGCTATAAAAGCCTCATGAAATTGTCTCCCATCTGCCTTTGCTTTTTGCCCTTTCCTCTCTCTTCCCCCCTCTCTTCCACTTTCCTGTCCCTTTCCCCTGTTGTGTTCTCCCCTTCACTTCCCTGCACGGAGCAGGAGAAAGGGGTGAAGCTCAGGCTGGGCCAGCAGCAGCAGTTGCCTGGGAGCATGTGCCACCCTTCTTCCGTGCACCCTGCTAAGACAAGCGGTGCTGGATGGCAGCGATACAGCCTGGGTAGATCTTTATAGCTGCTTCTTGAGGAAGCCAGGCTGGTTAGAAGAGCTAGGCAGCTCTGTAGGGCTCAGCTGAACGAGAGACGGTGGGAGTGGGAGCGAGAGGAAAGCCAGTTTCTCCCAGCAGCAGGGGAAATTTCCATCCTAGGCAGAGAGGCCAGGTAGTGGAGGAGGTGAGGAGACTATGCCATGATACTTGGGCTTCAGGAGGCTGGGGGAGATGTCAGCTGTGTGTAGGGACGTGTTAGGCAGTGAGGGCTTCTCTTGGAAATTCTGTACAGTGTTTGGGTACGCTGGTTTGTAGGAGGCCAGACCTAGGTTTGCTGCGGCTTGGGGTGCAACAGTTATCTCTGAGGGAAATATGCAGAATGTATTAAGATTAGACTTTGGGTTATAAGGACTGAGGAGGACAGCCTAGTCAGGATTATCTGCTTAGGTGAAAGGCAGTGAAGGTGACTGAGGTTTTAGAAATGCAGTGCTGGATCCTTATCAAATTGGCAAGGCTGCAGGGGAGCATCCCAGAAGTGCTCTTGTGACTAGAAACTGGTAAAACCAGCTTAATTTCTGAGAGGATCCTGGAGAAAATACATTTTGATCCTGGTTCATTTATATGGATGGTCTGGAGGAAAAAAACATGCAAAAAAAGCATGCTAAAATTTACAAATGGGAAAATAATGAAAATAATGATCACTAATGCAGAACTGTGTAGATCACTTACTTGTGGAAGTCCTGGAAGTAGTGATGAAAAAGACTCAAATCCTAACTGAGAATCAGTCAAGTATCTTCCAGTGTAACATTGTGCTTAGAAAGGGTAACCTGGTTCCTGAATATTTGTCCAAAGAAATAACAAATGGGAGCAAATTACGTATATCATGTGTGTTTGGAATGGTGCGGGCATTACTGGAGCACTGTGTGCCATATTTTGAGGAAGACCTTGAAAAACTGCAAAGAGGTTGAACAAGAACCTAGGGAGATCAAAGGACAGGAACATACCGTTTATAGTGAAAAACTACAATGAGAATATAATAAGAGTTAGCTTATTAAAGTGATGAAACTTCTAGGCTGTTAAGGGGAAGAGTGGGAGCTGTCTTCTTCCTCTGCATTTTTGATTGATGTCAGTGCAGTTGAATGAGATGATAGTTGTTTTTTAGTGCAAACTGCAGCCTAGCTAGCTGGTCTTACCGAGAGGTGGAGGTGTAAGGCTGCCAGTTTCTGTTTCTTCTGTGGAAGATTATTATATAGTTATTAGCTTTGTTTCAGATGCTGTGGGATGCTTTTGTCTGCAGTCTCTGTGCCTAAGCTGGTCTGCCAGGATATTCATGGAATACTGTCTTGAATTTAGGACAGATGTGTCAACAAATCTAAATTTGAGGGCTAGAGCTGTTGCTGCCCCCTGACAACCTTCCTACCTCCCTGACAGATGTTACTGCCTTGAGGCAAAAACATCTAATCTGCTCATGAATCAGTTTGTGAACTGCTGCAGTTTTCAGCCCAATGCATTAGGTTATATCAGGAAGGGAAACAATTTCAGCTATCAAATTGTAGTCTAGTATTGCATGTCTTTCAGAGACCTTGGACTCCTACAACCTACCTAGATGGCTTCTTAATGCTTTGTCAGATGTTTGCCCTTCTCTTTCCTTCTGGTCATGTATTTCTGCCTTTGTTCTCACACTGCATTTCATTCCAGTCTGGATTTTACAGTTCATTTTATGGTCGTCTTAAATCTTTGCTTCTCCAACAGTTCTTCATCTGTGGTTTAGAGAATTTGATGTCAGTCATCATATTTCAAGAATACAAAATGCACATGATTTAAAAACAAACAAAAAACGACAGGAAAAAAGCCAACTTGGAGTCTTAAGTACTGAATTTTTAATTAGGTGTGAATGAGAACCTGTGGTTTTTCTGGGTTTTGTTTGTTTGTGGTGGTTTTTTTATTTGTATTAGCCTGCTGGTGTTCTGTTGTCCCTTTACACTCTGCAAACAGCTGGTTGAGTTTTTAATTTTGTTTTATCTATCCTGGCAGACATAACATTACAATGGCTTATTCAGCACTCCAAATCAAGACACTGTTGAAGAAAACTTTTGCTGAAGATAACTCATTCCCAATCACTTTGACTCCTATCAGCTGTACACAAGTGAAAAGACAAAGAATGCAACTGCATACTACCAGGACTCACTTTGATCATATTTGTTAACAGAAGTAAAACTAAGTTATAGCTTGTCTCTCTATCTTGGGTTCTTGTTTTTTTAAAAATCCAGATACTTGTCTGCCTATGTGAAATTCCTGAACGCCTTAATACAGCACTGAAAGAAAACAATACTTTTTTGGGCTGAAATGTTTGAGTTTATGCATGTGAATTGTCAAATACTTAGTAATTTTTTTCTAATTTGAAACTGAATAAACTGCACAGTGGAAACAGATATGACTGGGTTTTTTTAACGTCATATAATTTTTCATACAGAATGTTTCCTTGCGAACACCTACAATTCTCAATAATGAATTAAAACCATAATTAAAAGCATCTTTACAACACTTTCAAATACTCTGATTGGTGAAAAGTTATTTCCAAAGTCATGTATCTGTAGTTATCTAGTTTTTCCAGTCACTAATCTAAATGATTCATATGAATATTCTTTCAGAATTCAAAAATAAAACAAATTCTAGACAATACTGTCCTCCTCTGTTGGGAGAGGAAAGAGTCTGGAATTGCAGTGTATGTTTTTCTGTCTTAAACAGAGAAGGAAATACAGAGGGAGAGCAGGTGAGAGCATGCGCATCCTTTCTGACATTATTACCCCTAAAATTCATGGATTTCGTAAGCATTTTTGTTATGAATGAAATAATTTTCACAGTGCTTCTGGACTACGTCTTCCATTCCTGAACCTTCAGAAGTTTCAAGTATATACAGCCTAACATTAGCTGCGCTCTGAACTTGGATTAGTTCTTTTGAAACAGATTAAAGGAGCAGTTAGCTTTTTAATTTTGATGCATTGCTAACATCTTACAGATACCTGCTTCCAAATGCTTCTTTAAAAGCACTCTGGTGGGAATTCTTCTGTGAGTTTGGAAATTCTATTAAATATGGAAAGTTTATGTCAAGAAATAGTAGATAGAGTTAAAAGTTATGCAAGATAGATGCTCAGTGGCCAAGTGTTTCAAGGACACGTGCAGATCTAGGAGGGAGAAGTTCTTGAATGCTGGTCTAAAGTTGTGGTAAGTGGACTGATTGCCTTAGTATTAGAAAGGCTATATATGCAGTTTTTGCAATTAAGTATGTGTGCTGCAAAAATAGCAACATTTTTTGTCAAGTCTGTTTGAGGATGCTTTTTGGCTAGTGGCTCTGATAAGCTGCTTAAAACATGCTGAACAGACTTAATGAAATCTTTATCAAGTGTCACAGGAATGCTACTACAAGCATGATAGGTTATAGCAGTTGTTCATAAATGTTTGCAATATAGCCTGCAGAAGTCTGGCCAGAGAGGCTAATTTTTCTGTGGTTACATGAAAATAATTTGTCTATGTGCTATGTGCCAAGTGCTCAGTAAATATGTAAATAGTGGATGTTCCTGAATTGGGATGTTGGAAATGACCTTCCAAAATCTGACATGTAACCCATCTAGTGACATTTTTTATGTTGAAAAAACAGCATTAAATGGCTACGGTGACGAATTTTGAACACTGTTGTTGCTCATGGACTTTTGAAGCAGTGAAGCCATTGTAAAAGGCACTGGAATTGCAGTCATTATGCATACAGGAGAAAAGCTGCTTCTGTACCGGTGGCCTCGACAGCCTTCCTGTAGTTGTGCTTTTTGGCTGTAGTGCCTCATCCTTCCAACCTACTGTCATGGCATGCAAGGTCACGCTTCTGGAACCGGAACTCAGTATCAAATCTTACTGCATCGCTCCCTAACCTGGACCTCTCTTGCCCCTTTGCTGCAGGTGGTTTGGGGGGGTGGACACAACCTCTTTGCAGGCTGATTGGAAACCAGCCAGTTTTCCAAGAGAGCACTGGTGAGAAAAGTTATGCTGGCTCCTGTCCTTCCCTTGTTTTGCTCAGTGTAGTATTTCCTTGGGAGATGACCAAAGAAGTTAACTTCCTGTATGTGGTATACACGTCACCAAGTACCAATGCAAGCTAAAGACAGCCTGTGGAGAGGGTGGAGGTTAGGTTCCAGGGTGGCTGAATGAATCTCTGTGATTAAGAGATGAGAATGAACAATTTTCTTATTAAAATCATGCCATTATACAGCATATGATTTTTTTTTTTCTTCTTTTCTCCTGCTGTGTGACCTTGTATCCAAACCCAGGGCAAATCACCACAGGCACTGGCCTCACTGTTCCCATTTGAAACAGCCTGTTTGTTTCTCAGCAACTTGCCTTCAAGTAATTTTTCAAAATGGGCTGAGCTCAAGATGAGTGTTTACTGTCACACTCAATAGCTTTGTAGGAAAGATGAATTGTAGCTGACTGACAACTCTGACATCCTGTTTCTGAGACTGCAAACAGCCGTAAAGTGTTACAGAGGTCTAGACAACTGGCAGCAACGTTGTTTGGAGAGGTCACAGATTTCCTCTGCAGAGGAGCCTCTGTGCAGGGAGAGTCCCCTTGCTGAGACAGCAATATACAATGCAGTGAGTGCCTTGCGTGGATCCACCCTAGGTGTATTTCAGAAGCAGGGAGGGCATGGAGGTACGTGGAGTGACCACACTGTGGTTGCTGACTGCAAGACAGAGCAGCAAAGGCTGCTGTTGTGCTCCGGCTTTTCTGGGAGGTGGCAAGTGCCACGGTGTGCTCAGCAGCCCTGAACCTTAGGCGTGTGTGATGGTGGTGATCTGGCCTACATGCACAGGAACCTCCAGGCTATGGGAAGAGAGCAGCGTTGGGGGATGTGGACAGTTGAGGAACTAGGACTAACCTTAGTTTAGGCACAGCTTGTAACCCCAGACAACATCAAGAGCCTTAAAATAGCATGAGTGCAGCAGTGATACAGACATGTTTCTCTTACTTTTTTTCCTTCTCCCAAGTGTAGGAACAGCTTAACTGTCACCCAAGGCTATACAGAACCACCAGGTGCCAACCATCTGTTTTACTTCCAGCGCATTTTATTTATTATTTTTTTTTCCTGCTAGTGATGTAATTTTCCCCATATTTCTTTTCCATTTGCATTGTGTATTGTAGAAAGCAATCACGAACATAAAATTTTAGTTAAATGATATAAAAAAGCCATATAAAGTCAAGTTTTTTATCAAGTGCACTATAAAACTTTCTACATTTATTGCAGAGCGCAGTGACACATACATAATTTGCTCCTGAATAAGCTATTTTGTAAAACGCTGGTACTTCAGTCACTTGAGCAGCATACTAAGTTGAATGCCTCTGTTCTGTGATTTAGGACAGGGCGTGTGTACCGGCTGTCACAAGACTTTCGAGCAGGGTGATGGAACATACACAAGAATTGTGTGTAGTGACCCCAGAATTTTAAAGCTTGTGAAACAGGACAGACTGTACCCTTGGCTGGCGTCTCTAGCAAGGCTCTTCTGCCTCTTGCTATGACCCAGTCTGGTCTAGCAGGCACGCTGTGATCCTGCAAGGGCTCGCATAACACGGTCTGCCTAGCTCAGGCTGTAATGCCATGGCTGAAAAGCATGTAAGGGAAGTGGGGTGTGGGTGGAGGGCTGCCTTCTGGCTATTAGTTTTCGGCACCATGGTTTCCAGACCAGTCCATGCCCTGGAGTCAATATGTGGCAGGCCATACAGTATGTCTATGGAGCATTTCTTCTTAGGGATTTCACAGAATCACAGAATCTCTAGGTTGGAAA
>NW_010513993.1:0-12729 GCF_000687285.1 Phaethon lepturus
TCCAACCTAGTGTTTCTGTGATTCTGTGTGTATAAAAGGATCCTGGATGCTGTCTGAGATGGGTAATAAGGGAGAAAGCCAAGAGCAGCATAATTTATAACATGTAAAGTGATGTTCTTCAGACCATTAATGAGTGCTGACTCAAGCACAGGTAAATCGTGTGTAGTTTTTTTTCCTTTTTCCTCCTCTGCCTATGATCATTTCCCTCCCTAGGGAACCTGTCCTTTACCACCACTAGCTTTGTCTCAGTTTTTTCCAACATTCAAAAGCTGAACCACTTTACCTGCTATTGATGTGTGCTTCTGTAGGGTGGAGAGTGCTATGGTGATATAAAAGCATTTATAACAGAATGGCTCATTCTTGTGTTGGGAGGGGAATAATGGTCGTGAGATACAGCTTTATAGTTACAAAGCTATCTAAATTTAGAGTGTGGTTGTGCATTGTAGCTGAGCTGATACAATGTCAAGCTGGTGCTGCAAGGAAAGGTTTTGCTCCCAGCTTTGTGCTCCCACTGATCTTTTTGTGCTGGTAGGTATCTGATTCCTTCCTTCTCGGTACAGACAGTTTCCTTCCAGCTTAACTCCCTGAATCAGCTCGCTGTGGATCCAGGCTTGGAAGCTGGGAAAGAGATCTCTCTTTTTGGCAGCAACAGGCCATTAGATCAGCTGAGCGACAGCATGAAACCACATCAACAATGAAGTCTCTCATGCCAGTACCATGTGTCAGTATTTGAAAGGTATTTGCAGTTGTTCTGCTTTCTCCTCTCTGATAAGTGATGTGTGGGGCAACCATCGTAAAAGCAGTGCTTTCATATTACTTCGTTATCCTGAGTTAAGTTACTTCTCCTGGAAATAGCTGCATTTGCTTACAGCCACCAAATAAGTGCAGAGAATTGTGCACAGATCATTTATAAGGCATGTGCTCTGTGATGTTCTGTGTGTTACGGCCAACTTGAAAAAATTATAATTAAAAAAAAAAATTGCTGTTTCTTGGTGGTGGTGTTGGATACTTAATGGAGCTTGCTGGCAGTAAAGCGCTCCCTCCCCAGGGATCTTTCTGGAGTCATTAGACTCAGTGAAGATGATCTGGAAGAGTCTGCCACATAAGAAACTGCTGCTTCTCTGAAATGTGGCAACGAGGGTGTTGGTCTCTTCTCCCAAGTAACCAGCGGTAGGACGAGAGGAAGTGGCCTCAAGTTGCGCCAAGGGAGGTTTAGATTGGATATTAGGAAAAATTTCTTCACTGAGAGGGTGGTCAGGCATTGGAACAGGCTGCCCAGGGAGGTGGTGGAGTTGCCATCTCTGGAAGTGTTCAAAAAATGTGTGGATGTGGCTCTTCGGGACATGGTTTAGGGAACATGGTGGCGCTGGATTAATGGTTGGACTTGATGATCTTGAAGGTCCTTTCCAACCTTAGTGATTCTGTGATTTTTCTGGACAGGGAAGCTGCAAAAGGGGCCCTGTCAGGCATCCCTGAGCAGCTGCAGGGCGATAACAGAGGTGTGCTTGGGCAGCAGAAGGGTTACTATCTCTCCTCTCTCTCTAAATACTTAATACAGATGATACCATACAGCGGGGAATTAAAAATCCTTTAACTTAAAGGGCAGTGTTGATCCCCAAAAGAAAAATGATACTATAAGCCTGCAAATAAGCAGTGACTGAGAGTTAGAAAAAGTCTTTTAGTTATGAGATATGCAACTTTAAAACAGGAGTTTGGGTGGAAAAAGAAGGTGAGTTCAACAGCCAGTTGGGCTCTTTCTCAAATGGTTTGATGGTTTTCAGAGAGGCCTTTGAGTTGGTGGCTCTAGCAGGTTGTACTTGATGTAGGAGGTCCTGAGCTGTCCCATGCTTGTTTATACTCACTATCAAGATTCAAGGATACTGTGTAATGCTTGCTTTGTGTGATAGATGTGTGTGTGCACCTGGTGTTTGCCTCCCATGAAGGCAGGAGAGGCTGAGCACATGTGGAGGGTTATTGATATGTAGAAAGTCATGAGGACAGCCTGCAAGGTGACCTTGGCAAAATACTTTACCTGAAAAGGGACCTGGGGCAAAAATTTTGCTGCTCTTTTCCTTGATTGGGGCTTTGTTCTGAAAAGCATGGACTTCCAAGAAGGATTTTAATGCCACTTCCAGATGTTAATGTGGTAGTATTTTTTAATGTTGTATTTTGAGGGAGAAGCCTTTGCTGAATGTAACCTTGGGCAAAGTTTAAAACAAACAAACAAAAAAGTGAAATGAGAAGTGATAAAGAGTTGGCAGTCATACAAGTATGGATTTGTGTGGGAAGGCCAAAAATGTTCTCTGTCTCTAATCATAAAGAAAAAAATAACAAAGCCTGGCCCCTGCCCCTTGCCTACACAGGCAGGAGGGTACCCCGTGCTAGCTCCGGTCCTCCTGCAGCCTTGAGTGCTGAACCTCAAACCTCTCCTTGAAGTTTAGAAGAGGAGGGCTGCTGAGATGGCAAAGTGCCCTGTGCATGGAGTGAGCTGTGAATTTGGGGCCTCTCATCTCCTGGATGTCTTCAGCCTCTCTGAGAGGCAGAGCTCAGAGCTGAGGCAGAGCTGCCCCAGGCCTCAGTGGTGCCAGGCCTCCCATCCTCTCCCTGTGCAGGATACATGCCACCTCTCAGCTGGTACCAGTCAGCTGTTGCTGCACTGTGCAGATGTGTGCCATGTTGGAGCGTGCTGCTCTGTGCTGTGTCTTCAAAGGGCAGTGGAGATGTTTGTTGGAAGGACCCCTGAATGGGAGGCAGGAAAGGTCAGTGCAGGTGCCTTGCACAGCAGTATGTGTTAAAACACAGCAACATTTCTCATCTGGCATTGCCTTGATTCAAAATTGTCATCAAGATGAAGTGTGCTGCAAATACATACATTTCTGTGGGAATTGCTCTGAATGCGATGGACACCTTTTAATAATGTCTCAATATCTACCTCACTGTGTGCAGTTGTAATTTAACTAGAAGCTAAGGGCATAGATGAAATATCGAGCCTAGAAACTTGACACTTACCTATCACTAAAAACTAATACATGCAGTTGAGGTGTGTTATTTTAACCACCATCCTGAGTGAGCAGGTTGGAGAAGCAGCTCTGAGGTGGATGGCAAAGGAAGTGAGCATCTGCATGGGAAGAGCCTAGACTGGATCTGGCACGTGAGGCTGGGTGGAATGAGCCGTTGGGGTTCACTGTGGGTTCTGCCTCCGTGCAAAGGGTTGGAGAGGGGGTAACTAAATGCAGCAGCAAACATCTGCTGGCTCTACCCCAAATTTTCTGATGTCTCCTGGCAGTGCCAGATTGCAACAGCACATGTGATGCTAGAATTGCACAACCAGCTACCTGGTTCCTTGGCTATCTTTCAGGTTTTCGTGGGTCTTAGGAACTGCCTCTGCCTTGGATTAGCAAAGAGAAGATGGTGGCCACCTGCGTGGGGCAGTGACAAAGTTGACTTCTCAAGTGGTGGTATTCTGCAGTGTATAGCAGCCTGGTTTTGCAAGCCATACCTTGCAGCTCCTATGGAAATCTGCTGTGGCCATGCAAGCTCCCAAGAAAGCCAGTTGAGGCACTGGATTAGTCTAGGGAAAGCTTTCCATTTTCTGTGTTTGGTCTGAATGCTGCTTGCAGCCCCGGACAGTCTCCTGACTTGCTGAGCGCAGTGGCCAGATGGTGATCAATCCTATGCTGTGCCCTGTGGGGCATGGTTTTACACTATAAACATAAATGGAATATAGATTAATGTAAATTATGTGTATATATATAAAAACAGTGACACTATGTTTGTGTAACTAGTGTCTGACATTGGGTATCTGAGCTCTCCCGAAGGAACACTGTCCAGCAGCATTTCTCGTGGATGGCAATATCTGAACAAGATGACCACACTAGGAGGTGGGTTTTTAAGCCAGGCAGACTGGCCCAGATGGCCAGTGAAGTGGGGTCAGAGAGCAGCTGGAGATGTGATGGACATCCTCACCTCCGCTACAGTAGAAAAACATAACCTGAATGACACTGAATTTCAGTAAAATGGAGTCTAGAGCATGAGACTGGATGATGTGAATGGCAGTTTGTATCCCCAAACTCTTACTTCCGTGATAGGAAGTTCCTTTCTAGGAATGCTTTAACTCAGTGCACTCACTGCATACGAAACTGATGGACCTGTAATTGCTGCTGAACTGGCGTGTCCAAGGGATCTGCAACAGTCTCGGCTGCACGTAGGCATCTGTTTTTGCAGTCACAAGTGAGGGACCTGTGTTTGTCCAGCTTCAGGGCAGTAGACATCCCTCAGCACCTTACAGTGGGAGAAGAAATAACAGTCTTAATCTCTGCAGAGATCCTCCTTCCGTTTTCAGCAGCGTAAGGCAGAAGGGATCTTTCACAAGTATGTGTTAGATAAGAAATGAGAATGGAAACAAGGCTTTAAACTACATATTTTACACTATTATGTTACTAGCCAAGCTTCTCCTGGGCTATAGATATGTTGGGGTGAGATTTTTGAGAACTAGAGGATTTTGTGTCTTTTAGTGTCTTAAGTCTTTGAATGTGCTCCACTTATTCTTAGGCTTCCTTTCCAGCTGTATCGTTAAATGTATTTCCAGCTGAAATATATACTTAATCAGCTGCCTCAAGGTTTTTTTTTAACAGGGAAGAACTCCAAATACGCTTATTTTCATGGTAAGATGACGAGCATCGGCCACCACTGTGTATTTTGGCTTTTTAGTTCACATGTGTGTTTATACATATTCTTCCTGTCCTTGCAGATGTTCTCAGCTACTCTTTGTAGATCCAACAGACTGACCCTTCTTCTCTTAAATACAAAATTTTATATGTCAATTTAGCAAATAATTGACTGGTTTTCTTTTGAGGATAAGCTCTTTTTTACAGAAGACAGTGGTACTGCCCTGCCAGTGTAGGTGGCTCAAATACTTCATGCTTCTTTTGCTTTTTTTAATAAATATTTCACTGCTCCTTTTTATCTGCATTGGTTCTCCCTGCTTTAAATCAATGTATTGGATTAAATTTACACTAATCCTACTTTATCACGTTGGAGAGTGGTTATGTATATCAATATATGGAATAGGAAGCTTGTTTGGAACGGTAGCAGTAGCTGTTGATGGCTAGGCATAAAGCTACTTTGAAATACTTGTGTGCTGATATAACATCTAATTAGAGGGAAGATGGATGAAACCTGCTTGTTACTGGATATACAGGCGCTTGCCTCGGGCTCAGCGAGGAGGAGCTCAGCCAAAGCTGAGCACTCAAGTCCCTAATTGGAGCACTGTGTTGGGGAGATGCTAGAGGTATTTCTCTTCTTCCAGCAGGAGAGAGCTGGTGTTCCAGCAGGCAGATTGCTGGGGCGTAACGAGGACATGCCCTTCCCTACCTGCAGAGGGGCTCTTGAACTAGCAGCATGTGGTCTGAATGTAGGTAAGTGGCCCAAGAGCCTGGGACATATCCCCAGACAGTGGCTTTACAGAGGTGAGTGTCTATAAAGTGGTGTTGAGAAGCAGCAATCCTGCAGGGAACAGCTCTCAGCCATGGGAGACATTTCACAGCATGAAGCCCAGTCAGTCTGGAAAGGCTGAATTGTCTTTGATGAAGAGAAGAACCAAAGAAAGAGCAGTTGAATTGATTTTTACAACTCGTAAAGCGATGGTGTTACTTTAAAGCTTGTTTGTAGTGCTCATACTCACCTCTGTTGACCTGCATGGCCAGATCTGGCTTGCTTTTTCTGCAGAGTCAAGATTTCTGTTGGGTAGTAGTCAGAGGGAAATGAGAGGTATCAGCTCTATCCTGGCTGCGTGCTGGGGGAGGCTGCTGGACTGGAAAGGTTAATTTGTGGTTTTAATGGTGTATGTATCTATGGGGCACTTCCTAAGTAGAAAGAGTAAAGTCCTAAGTTAAAAGTGGCTGAGATATTAATTCTCCTCTCTGCAAAATAAGGATAAATACTTCTTCATCTGCCAAAAGGGGCTGTGTGGGCTTAATTAGCGTTTGCAAAGTGCTTGTGGATAGCATCTTTCATCTGAGAATCTAAAGGCAAAATACATTCTAGACATTCTCGCTCAGCTTTGCAATTATTCCTCCAGCTGTTGTGAGCTGTGCCAACAAAAACTACTCTCCTGTCATCAAGGGACTGTTGATGCCTTGTGACTTGTTTTGATTTTGATACTCTCTTCCCTCCACTCCTTCTCCCCCACCCTCTACACAAAATACCGTATGCCTTCCAAATCTGGGGGAGAGAATAAAACCTATTCTTTTCCATGACAAACTATTTGTGTCTTATCTTGTGGGGGTGTGGGTGTCTTTGTCTTTTTGTCTTTCCTCTTTTTGTTGTTGTTGTTGTTGTTATTGCCATAATTTATTAAAGTCCTAGTCACTCCAGAAAGGCATGCTGGCCCATGCACTGTCATTTTTTTATTTTAAGGTGGATGTGAAGCACTGGATGAATTCCTCCATTCCCTGGACTCAGGTTACCCTGAGTTCATACTCGCAGCATTTGAGGAGTTAAGACCTACAGCTTTGTTCTCCCAAATGCTAATTTTATTGCTAACAGTACTTTGTGAAAGCCTCTTTGTAAAAATCAGTATTACTCTAAATTTAGTTTTAAAGGAAGGCTTGTATGTATATAGTTTCCAAGGGAATAATATTAAGCCTAACAGTTTTTAGATTAAGTAGTTATGGGTTCAACTCAGTATAGACCATAAGCATATCTATGTAAAAAGAGAAAAGTACCTCTGGATTCCAGATACGTTTGCTGTTGTTGATGCTTGCTGTGAGACTAGGCCCTTGCACTGTGTCTTGCTGTCTTCGCCCACCCCAACATGGCCTTGCAGCACCTCACGTAGTTGGTGCTTGGCAGCAGTAGTTGCCCGCTGGAAAGCTGGGTGGGTTTGTGGGTGAGCTGAGCACAGACTGCCTACGAGGGAAGTACAGACACGGGAAACCGGGTTTTGGGAACACTGGGTACCCCAGAGCACCTCCACAAGTCTATCACTTGGGTAACTGTGGCCATTACTGTTACTCTTGCCAGGATTCATTTATCTTGACTTAAACAGATGAGATTTTAATTCTTTTTTTAAGTTGAAGAAAGTGCAAAATAAAATTTGAAGTCTTGGAATGTTTAAGCTCATAATTATCTGTGGGAATGAAGGCTACGAAGAAATTACCTCACGAGTAGCTATGTATGGCTGCTTTCATCAACCTGTGTGTTAAAGCTAGATCTGTTTGCTTTAGCACTTAAACCCTTGCTCCTGTTTACCCTTCAGACAAAGTAATGCTGTGGGAGAATGAGCTGGAGTCTGTCCCACCGCGTGCATCTCTGTCAGGAAGCGAGCTGGTTCTTAGTGACAAATTCTTTTATTGTTGGCAAGGGTTTAAGAGCCAGAAAAATAAAATGCAGTGCAATAACTTGCTTTTAAATCCCAAGTTATACATTGTGGAGTACATGGCAAGGTGTGGTTATTCTCTGCCTGGTGCTTCTGGCTTGAGGGATTTGATGTTCCAAATTGAAATTAATATCCCTGGTTCCCACTAAGGGTGAGGGGAGTTGTATGACTTCATGAAGATTTGTGTCTGTGTTTGTCGGTGTGAACTTCATTATGGGAGCAGAGGTGTCTGACTTCCACATAAAATGTAGCAAGTTTCTTCCCTCCAGAAGAGAATTCTCAATTCTGCCAAGTGTGTCATTGATGGTTTTCAAAATAATAAATCTTAGCACGGTGCATGCGCTTCGCTCCTTACCAGAGTCTCTGATATTTGTTGGGTGAGGACAGCAGTAGCTGAGATGCAATCCACCACTGCCTCCCTGTGCTTTGATGCCTTAAAAGGGAATGGAAAAATCTTTCAGTGAGCGATAACTTAACCAACAAGTTTGACTGAAGCACGAGATGAGCTCCTTTGAGCATCCTGATAATCGTTTGCTCTTTCATGCAATAGCTGAGATTTGAGCTTATGGCAGCAGATTTCCTGCTGTCCCTGGGCTGCCTGTCCTCTGTGGAAGTGGTGCACCGAGATGGGCATGCCCCATGCTGCTCTCAGCCAGGGGAGGCTTTCTAGTTATTTTTTTTTTGCTGAAGATGTTTTCTTGAGAAATGTCAGGAAATATTGCCTGGTATTTGGAAACAATTTTGCTTCACTGTCTCTTTTGGAAGGGTTGGGTTTTTCCTTCCTACTAATCCTCTTTCCCATCTGATGACTGTGGCCCCTTTGCGGCAATGCCTGTGGCTCTTGCAGCAACATGGTCATTCATGACCAGGAACCCTGGATGGGGGAATAAAGGACGAGTGGCTTCAAGGAGAGACTTGGAGGAGGAAGTTAAGGAAAACACAAAAACTCCACAAGCAAATTTTGGTTCTGTAACCCTGAGTTCTGGTTACGTGCAGTTCTTCAGCATAACTGTCTTCACAGCTACAGACAAGTTGAGTGAAATGAGCAACCAGGGAGGCCGTCAAGCCATACCCCTGGATGGAGGAACCAAACTGCTTCTCCTCTGTGCATCATCTTGTGGTTGTATTGCTGAAAAATGGGACTCCTACTCCTGTTCTTAGGGGACACGTTGATGTTCCAGTAGAGCTTCATCATCTGAAGAAAGCTCAAAATTACATCTCTGAAATTGTCATTCTGTCATTCCAAGCACAGCCTTGTGTATCATTGCCAGATAATTCCTCTCTCTTCAAATATGGGGAGCCATGGAGACATGTTCCTCTCTCAGCAGCTTTTTAGCTACTCTTACCTCTGGCGCTCTTCTCTTCCTGGAGCAGAAGAGATCAACAAGCAAGTTTGTCATCATTTATTTTCTTGCGTATGCCTTAATTACAGCACTTCAGAGGAGGGATTTTTCCCATCTCCCTGTCTAGTTCAGTTTGTCTCATTGCAGGCCTTTCCTTTTGGACTGGAATTAGGTGGTGAGTCGTGTCTCAGGAACCTCAGCTGGTATTTAGTCATCCCTCGCTTTAAAAGTTTGGTGGAAATCCATTCCTCCAGTTTGACCTCTGTGCTCTCTGCCTGCCCCAGTGGCCTTTTCCTTTTTCTAGCAGATTTGTGTTTCTGAAGCTGGGTGAGTTATTCCCACCCACCACTGTGTTGTGTTTTCCCCTAAACTGGTATGATTGATTCCATTCATACCCTCAAAGCAGTCTTTTTCCTTAACAGACTTGATGCAGTAAAATGAACAGGAAAACAAATTTGTTATTCCTGAATATTTTCAAACTCCCTAGTCTCCCATATTTTTTTTTTTTTTAAGAGAAACTTCCCATTGAGCTCTCTTGTGAGAGCTTTGTATCTCGCCTTTTCCCTTAATGGCTGGCTTCTGGGCTACAGCACTCAACGCACAAGTATAATAGCCTTAAGCATCATCTAATGCTTTCCATTCCCAGGATCCCTAAGCGTTAGACAGCTATACATTCACAGCTCTGTGGAAATATAGCCATCTGGGAGGTGGAAAGATGATCTTTGACTAGAAGAGCAGTATTACACTTCAGTCCGGGAGCAGAAAGTTGGGCTGAGACTGCTATGGGGTGTTCGGAAGGATTGCTGGGAGGTTCATGGCTCATCTGCATATGGATATGCAAACTAATCTGAATTCAACTTCTCAGGTTCAATTCTTTGAAGTTTATGAAATTTAGTTCTTACTCAGAATGAAATTTGCCTGAAGGTTTGTCTTAATTTACTTCCAGAGTCAAATTAAGCTAATTCAAAAGAAGGTCACTTCTGCAAATAGAGGTTTCGTATGGTTGAACTAATTGGGTTGGATTAATACCCTTTTAGTTAAAATAGAGTAATTTTCATTGTAGTGAAGTCAGCACTGGGTTAAGACCCAGGAATTCTTCCCATTGTCAAAGGGGTTTGACTTGCTTTTATTCATGCCCCATTTCTGTGCCTTTGATGTGGGCACGTTGGCTGGGCACCAGGTGTTTTGTGTCACTTACCACGTGTTCATGTGTGGTGAGTTTTCTCTGTGCACAGCAAATTCACCACATCAGCTGAAATCTGCCTTTCTATGCAGTAAGATGCCTTGAGTCTGTCAGAGCAGTATTAATTTTAAATTTATATTAAAACAAGTAATGTGTTGTTTTTTCTTCCAGAGCAGTAAAGCAATAAATTAGAAAGTCTCCTCAATACTTCTAGGAAATTACAATTTTTGTTTGTACTTTTGGAAACCTACAATGAAAACAATGTAAAGGTTTTAAAGATGCTCCAAAAATGAAAAACAGTCTAAAACAAAAGCTTGGGCAGCTCATGGATAAGTTTTCCCATGAAAAATGCTTTTCCCTTGTGGACATAGTAAAAGCTGAACAATCTTGCTTAGGACTTGATTCTCAGATTTCAGGGCAAGTCTGCTTTAAACTTCTTGAATCTACGCACATAATTCATCCTTCCTGGTAAATGCTGTATTGCTGGTTTTCCTTGTAAAATCAATAAACTGAGATAAAGAAGAAAAATAAGCAGTAAGATCTTTGAGTGAAGGGGAGAGGTGGTGCTTTTGCAGGTACTTGGAAGAAATAAAATTTAAGCCATTTTCCTCATCTCAAGCTGCTGTTCTTTTTGTAGGTATTGACTTTTAAAATCTTGTTCATTCTCCTGTTCCTGCTAGGAGGGGAACACTTGCACTCATCTGAACTCCAGCATATGGCTGTTATGCAAGTGTGTGAGCAGGAGAGAGGGACCTACAATTTCTCTCAAGCACCACAGATTAGATAAAATTTCTCTCTGTAAAAGCACCTATACATGCTTTTAATGTTAGACCTTGTGTATTTTATCTTGAGTAGTCATCCTTTCTACCTGAATTGTGTTACTGCATTTTAATTGTAAAAAAATATCTAGTTTGATTGTCTGTTCGATAAGCTGGGATCTTAGGTGCCTGTAATTTTTATGGGCAGCTTTGACTGGCATCAGGAATTACCGTTTTGTCTTTACTCGCAGGCTGAAATCAATGCCATGAAGCTTGTATGAGTTGCGTGGCCGTTATATGCAGCTATCAGCTGTCGCTGACACCGTGATAATGATGCTTTTTTGTCATGAGGATTAAAATTATACTGCTCCCTTCCCAAATTAATGAAATAATTATTTAATAATTAGATAAAAGATAAATGGGCATAGTAGACTTGGTTTCATTAGCCTGATAATTTAGTTTGATGTTAGTCTACTTTTTACATTTAAAACGTTTATATGCTTTGAGTTCATTTTGTTTAGTTAATAAAGTAAATACAGCTGGAAACTTCTGTGTACCATTTACCTTCTCACTAGGAGCAGGCACAAAGTGAGAGCCACCCCCGCCTATGTTGAGGCAGCTCCGTGAGCCGCTGGAGGAAACACCTCTCCGGGTGCCACTCAGTCTGTGCAACCCAGGCTGCAGAAACGTGTGGTTCTTCCCTCCTCTCACCTCACGCTCATCTGTAAGCACTTAGAAATACTTACAATGATTTCATCTCCTGGATCTGCTGTTTTTCAGTGCTTACAAAGTCTGTTCCGGGGCAAGACAGTGTAGTGTCGGTAGGACTTCCCCAAGGGCCTTACCCCTTCTGTGTAGGTGACTGCAGGGAAACCCAGCACTGCACGGTGAACATGCCGAAAGATGACGGCTGAGAAAGGTGGATAAGGGCATGGACGCTGTGCTGGTTCCTAGTGCTTCTTCAGTGTTATGTGTTGGTTTCAGAGCAGTTTGTGGAAGAAGAGAAGCATTAACTTCATTTATTTTATTTAAGCCAGGGATTTTTTTGGCCCCACAGGTCAAGGGTTTTCCCTAGGCAAGAAGATAGGAATTACTGGCTAGAAGCCCAAAGCTCTCAGGACCAAGAGCACTTGTTGCCTGGGAGCTGAGGTGTCTCATGGTGATGCCGGAATACACAGTGTAGAGAAACCTTGAAGTGGTTCCAGAACTGCTCAAAGAAAGAGATTTCCTCAAGTCTTTTTATTGTATAAAGTGTGTTTTAGTCATTGATGGTGGCCTATTGGCAGGGACCTTTGCAGTGAATGCTCTTTCTTCTTTTTGTGATCAGAGCAGAGTGTGCAGGTTGCTGTGTGGCAGGCAGTTAAGTGCAGCCCTGAATAATCCCATAGAGAGCAGCTGCTGCCCGCAAGAAAGGGTGTGAAGCAACTTCATATTCTCTTATGGGGAGTTCATGTATTCCTATTCAGTGTTAGCTGAGCAGATGCTCAAAATGCTAATGACTGTTTGGAAGACGAACCCCCACGGAAGTATTTTCTGCGCATTGTCTCTTCCACATCATCCCCAAGGAATGGAAAAGACCTTTAAGATCACCAAGTCCAACCAGGAACCCAATACCACCATGCCCACTAAACCATGTCCTGAAGTGCCACCTCTACATGGTTTTTGAATACTTCCAGTGATGGTGACTCTACCACCTCCCTGGGCAGCCTGTTCCAACAATTGACCACTCCATAAAGAAATTTTTTCCCCAATGTCTAGTTTAAACCTCCCCTGGCAAAACTTGAGGCCATTTTCTCTTGTTCTGTCGCTGGTTACTTGGGAGAAGAGACCAACACTCATTTCACCGCAACCCCCTTTCAGGTAGTTGCAGAGAGCGATGATCCTCTTTTCCAGACTGAACAACCCCAGTTCCCTCAGCTGCTTCTTGTAAGACTTACTCTCCAGACCCCTCACCAGCTCCATTGCCTTTCTCTGGACATGCTCCAGCACCTCAGCGTCCTTCTTGTCAGGAGGGACCCAACACAACACAGGATTCGAGGTGCAGTCTCACCAGGGCCGAGTACAGGG
>NW_010513994.1:0-26942 GCF_000687285.1 Phaethon lepturus
CCCGGCCGCGGCCTGTGCCAAACACCCGCTCCCGGTGCCACCGCGGAACGGGAAACCTCTCCAGGCTGCGGCGTGCAGGGGAGGTGGGGCCCGCGGCGGTGGGGAGGAGGAGGACGAGGACATCTGGGGCTGCGGGCGGGGAGCCGGGGGCGGTGGGTGCGGAAGTGAAGGGGTGCGCTTCTGGAAGGTGCTGGGGAGGGCCGTGCTGCCGTGTTGGAGAGTGCTTCCCTTTGAGGAGGAGGGAGCTAGTGGTCGATCCTGGGGTGTGATGTCTCCCCGGTAGCTTTCCTTCACCGGCAGTTCAGGCCGTCCTTTTAAAGAACATCACATGAGCCTTTCCGTGCCTGAGCTTTGTAAACACCTTGAGGGATGGGGGGATTTGCAGCTAAGAAGCACAGTCCCACTGACATCTTTCACTGCAGCCGGCTGCCCTTAGACTTACCGGTGCATGTGGGTTGCCCTTTTTCCTCTTGCTCCTCTCTGTTCTGTAAGACTGCCTTCACTCCAGGGCTTACCGCTTTTGCTTTTACCTGTGCCAGAAGGTCAGTTTATTTTGTGTTGTCTCTCACTTTTAGGTGCATGTAAAAGAATGGCCTCAGTTACTTTCAGAGACCATGTATTAAAACATATTCTTCCAGAGAAATTAAGTATCTGTCTCGCCAATAACTTTCCATTTGTGCTATTAAGATGTCACTGAGCTGAGTTAGGACATACAAGTTAGAGCGGGCAAGAGAGAATTTAATGCTGTTTATTCTTGAATGCCATTTCATTGCTGCTGAAGCAGTAGCTTCTCTCAGCTGCCATCTAATACACAACCTGCAAAACAATTCTTTTTTTTTAGCATGCATTTCTCCTATTTATTCTTTATTGTTATGAGGTCCTGCTCTCCTTTCATCAAGAGTCTGTGTATCTTGCAACTTCTAATTAATCTTTCAATTGAAAATGCCAACTTTAAAATCCTAGGAAATTTTTATTGCCTAAGCAGCAAGTAATCTGTGGTTTTTTTAACCACTTGTTCTTTTGTCTGTCGTCAAAAGGTATGTGGACTGAAGCTGGAAAGCACATTTACAGTCTGACTTAAAGTTTTTGACTCTTTGCTGCTTTTGCAGGTATCTGTAGTTCAGGATTGCTAGCTGGACTTCAATTTTCCTTTTGATTATGTGGAATTTAAATTATTATCATATACATTTTTGCATTATTTCACTGACTAATTAGGCTATAGTTCTTAGATTTTTGTTCTTCAAAATACTTAGTGTGTCCAGGTGTTGTTTAAAATAAAAATTTAACTATGTTATGATTACTTTAATTTTTCAACCTTTTTTCTGAGCTACTTTATGTTGTATCTTAGGAGAAGGCTTAGCTGGCAAATACTGAAAATGTGCTGGGCTAAACTTCGAAGAAAGTGAAACTTTGTCTTTTCAGAGCCAAACACCAAATATGACCCAAAACTGCCATTAAACAAATAAAAAAAAAATCTTTCTGCTAGGAAAACTGTGGGCTGGTACTGACAGAGAACTGTCTACTGAGAAGTATAGTTTCATCTGAAATGTGACATACAGCAATACGCTCTCCAAGTGTGTGCCCTACTTCATAGGAATATTTAAAACTTTTTTCCTTTAAAAAGGCCTGTTTTGCTTTCTCAGAACTTACTCTTTTGAGTAAAGTTTTTGAGAAGCTTTAAAAGTACCAAAATGCTTGATGCCATTCTTGTGCAACAGTGGTGTTTAGTAGGTAGAAGTGAGTAGGGAGAAGTGGACAATTGGTATCAATAAACATCTGGTTTTGTTTAGCATAAAATGGCTTCTGAGTTTGCCATTGCACATTTTCTGCAGAACATGGTCTGGAAGCTGAAACTTCACAATAAAATACAGTGATAGGTGATAAAAGTATGCTTCAAAATAAAACACATTGTGATGTTTATGATTAAAGAATTTTCTTTAGCAGTACCCTGTACTATGTAGCTGTAAGGTTGATGTTCTTCATCCCTCAAAAATTAGCAGAGAAAGTGTTTATTTAGAAGCTGAATAGGAGCTGTTCGGAGCAGTGTGTGGTTAATCTGAACTTTCATGTGTCGACACTTTTGCATAATCTCTTAATGTGTTGATAAATTTGTTTCCTAAACTTATTTATATTCAGTAGAGAATTCTTATTTTTACATTTTAAATTCTTGCATTTGCGCTGCCTTGTAAGTATTTTCTGTTCTTGCTGGTTTTGCATGGGCTCTCTTTGAAAGACATCCTATTCTTTCCTTGATGGCCTTCATTTTCTCACTGCTCCATAACACAAGAATTTGTCCTGCCAAGAACTGTCAGGGAGGATTTGTTACTCATCTCCATTGCAGATTGCTCAGCTGACTTGCTTTTGGAACTGTTGTGTTGACCACGTTAATAACAAACCTCTCTCACAAAACTTATTTTGGTGGTTCAGTCGCTTCGGAGGTCTTGTTTTCTGGATGCTACCAAAATGAATACTATTACTGAAAGAAATCCGTTTGTTCTGAGTTGTGGTAACAAGAAAGCTATGTAGGTCAAACACTTCATTGCTGCAAATTCACTAGTAATAATATAATTTAGCTGCATTATTGTATAATAAGGCTACTTGCTATTTGGATGTTGAGAAGTAATGGCTGGAGGTTTACATGTCTTTTTGTCAAATGTTGGACATTCTATGAACATGCAGAACCCAGTGACTTAATTGAAGGGAGAAACAACAGTCTTTTTATTCTGGTAAATGCAAGATGTAGACAGTAGAAGATCTTGGCATTAGGACAGGCGTGAGCAGTGATGAAGCTAGAAAGACAGGGTGTTTAAGAAGGAGCTCTCCCTCTGTGACTGTGGAATACTTTCTGATAAACTGTCTGTTCTAAAGGGATTTGTAAGTTATTGGGGGGGAGTATAATTTTATTGCTATTTTTAGATGCCAGATTCAGCACAGAAGGCGACTTAACCCATTTTATAATTGAAATAACTGTTGTAGATGTTACAACTAAAAATAGTAGGGGAAGTGACTGGACCAAACTGAAAAAATGAGTGAGAAAATACATACAGTTTCATGGTCATCTGTGTCCCCTCCCTGTGTCTGTTCCATCACTGTGTGTTTTCTGCCCCAGGAGTATATTGTGGTCTTGGCAAGGAAACCCTAGATCTTTTTCTTCTACATTTTATAATGTACACTAGGGTGTACAAGCAAGAGGTCATACTTTGTAGCAATGAACTGTTGGATATGTGTAAGGGTAAAAACACTAGTAAATCGGTATCAGCCTTGCAACGGACAAGCCTTTTCAATAGAGTTACTCCTGACTTTAGGGTTTGAACTAACTTTAGGATTGTAATAAGGTAGTCACTGTCCTACACATAAGATTTGCCTTGGCAGAACAGATTTCTGTAGCGGAACAAATGTTTCTTTTTACTGTTGAAGTAGGATATTCATGCTGCTGACAATTTTCTAAATGACCAGGGTGTAGATGGGGGTTTGTACAGGTGCCAAAACTCTATTCTGGTGTTTCTGCTGCTGGCAGGTGTGTTTTTTTCTTTTGCCGTTTTCTTTTGTGAACAACTATTGTCCTTGTATTGATTCCTTATGTTTTCCTCAACAAAATGATATAGACAGTTAGTGGCTTGAATTACCTCTAAGATCCTGAGCAAGATTCGGAACTACCTCATTTCCTATTAAGTTCACTGTGCTTATTCGTGGCACAAAGGCGTGTGTGAGTTTGGGGAAAAGAACGCTGTAACTATTTGTCATCTGCATCCACGCTGGGGAAGCACCCCATTATTTCTATATTAGTACGTTAAGATGAAGGTACTCCTAATGCAAACACAGCTTATACTGGCAAAGCTGTGTCTTTCCTGATGATGCTTGGCTGCAGAACTAACGTGAGTGACAGGAGGAAGTCTGCTGCTGTAACTGTGTTCACCTTAGGGTATTCCTGCATCCTTCACTAGGTGAACCGTTTGAAAAGTTTTTAATGTGAGCGCAGTCTTGGTTTTGCTTTTGGAGAGAAGTCATCACAGTCATAGAGCTAGATATAGTTTTACTCCCACCTCCATGTTTGCCATGAGTGTCTTGCTTTTGTGTGTGGGATGGAGCTTTTTTTTTTGTTTGGGGGTGTGTTTGATTTTGTTTTTTTAAATAGGTAAAATACATTGAATTTTAATCAGGAGGCTGTTGATTTCTATTTAGTTTTGAACACTCTCTTTCAGTAGGCTGTGGGGAGGGATAAGAGAACAAATGAGAGGTTTGGGCAGAGAAAAATAAAGCAGTAAAAATTCAGAAGAGTTTAAACAGATGAAAGGGGGCTCCACTGAAAAAAGCTGGTGGGATTTCAATGCAAAAAGATGCAAAACTCACTTGCCTTGTTGACCTCTTGTGATTGATTGGTTTTGGTATGGCATTTCAAAGCTTGAGTTTTCTTTTCATTGTAACTTTTAAATCAGAGTACCTTTTTCTTGTCAGTTTCTGACATGGAGGAATCTGTGACCAGTGTTTAACTGAGAGCTGCTTTGTTTTTTTCAGTAAGCTGTATACTTAAAGTGTACCAGAATTAATGGTTCAGTAGAATGGGCTTTAGGTAGCCTCACTTCTGTGTACTTAATTTCTTACATAATGAGCAGAGTGATCCCTTCATTCTCAAATGTTTGTAGTTCTAGGTGTTAATTAAATCCTCATCGTTGGCCCTCTTAACGATTTTTTTCTTTTTTTGGCTGAAGAAGCAAACTTCTCAGTATGACTGTGCTGATGTCAAGAAAAAGTGTCCACATCACTGTTAGTGAAATGAGAAGGACAGAACGTAATAATGCATGAATACATTTGTTTATATGTGTGATCAACTTCTGTCCTTATGTTGACTTTCATTATATTGCCATTGGGCAAATCAGTAGGTTTATGCAATTGCAGAGAGACCAGTATTAACATCCATAGGAATTTTCCGATGTTTAAGGTTTAGTGTAGTTTGGGGCGGGGAGGGTTGGTAGCTGGTGGTGGTTTGGTTTTTGTTTTGTTGGTTTTTTAAGTATTGGGGGTTGTCTAACTAATCCAGGAAGGAAGGAAAAAAAGATTGGTTTTATTGTAGACTGTTGCTAGCCTAATTTTGCTGTCAAGTTAGCTGTATGTTAGTGTTGTGTGGCTGACAGAAGGCTTTGGAGAACTCCTTATGTTAACTTACACCAGTGAAATTACACTTCTAATTCTAGGGGTTAATTTTCTGCAGAGAATCTCTGTGTCTTAGGTGAAATACTTTGTAGGTTAAGGTATGCAGCTTTGCTGGCATAGGCTGAATTTACATTAGGAATATTCTGCTAGTATCGTGTGTTTATATGCCTATAGTGATAAATTGTTTTATATGCTGGCCAGTTTTTAGAGTTTTGGTCATCTTTGTCTATGTATTTGAACAGGTATGCTGGAATGTGTTACTCTGGTTTCAGTTTGTTTGTATAAATAATATTGGGAGCCCTCTTACTTCTTTTGCTGCTAGATTTTAATTTTGCTGGTCTCCCTGCATCAGGCATATTCTCTCATTAGTCACTGAGCAGTCAGGTTAGTTGTACAACATGTCTGAGATGGGCATTGAGCGTGAGGTCTCATCTCTCATACCCTAATAGTCAGTATTCCTGTTTTAGTAAGAAGAAAAGGTGGGGAGAAGGAGGAAAACACCTTATGGTCTTGAATGAATAAGGACTTGAGCCCTACATGTGGTAAGAAATTGATCCCTTGTTGACAGTTGCTGACGCTAGCTACCTTAGAATTAGAGCATAAAGTGACCAGCTTGCAAAAATGGGTTTTGTTCCTCTGGCAGTACTGTTCATTTCAATTGTGCTGTTTATAAAGTTGTTAAGATGGCTGTTCTTACACTTGCACCCGATTATTTTTTGACACTGATTCACAGCACCTGTTGCTGAAAGCACATGTCAGTAAAAGTCAATTTTCTAGTGTTGATGGGTACTCATTTTGTTTTAGTGCCTTAATCATAGTGCATTCTTCCTCAAGCTTAGATGAGGTTATATTCTGCATGCCTTCTTGGCTTACTAAAACTTTCACAGACTGAGACTTCTAGTGTCTGAAATACTACAAACTACACTGCTCCCTAACCTTAAAAGGCTTCTGTTAGCCTTCCAGGGCTATGGGAATATAGTGGTCTAGTCTTAGTAGTGCATATCTAGGTATAATTACAAGCTTGGGAGAATGGGTTGCACATTAGCAATAGAATTGCTACAGAACTGTCTTTCGTTTTGTTTTTTTTTTTTTTTAAGTAGAAGTATGTTGCCAGTAGCACCTGACATGTATTTTTCTGTGTTCTAACTTGTCTCTATCTCCACAGGAATTACTGTAATTATAGAGAGAAGCTGAATTACAATGGGGGACGACAGTGAGTGGATGAAACTGCCCATTGACCAGAAATGTGAACACAAGGTAGGAAATCTTGGGTTTGGGTTTGGCTTGCTATATATCTCTGCTGAGATGATTCTTTGATACTCCTCTAAGTACACCATAGCTAGGTAATCTCAACAGCTACTTAGCATGCATATAACAGATCTGAAACTACATCAGCTTTCTCTAACCTAGAGGCTGAATAACATTTATTAAGTAGAATTTTGTAGCATGATAATCTGTATGGCATAAGCTTGTGCACTGAAAGATCAGTGCACTGCTTCATTTGGAGAAATTACTCATCTGTAGCTGAAACTATTGTTGGGCTCCCACCTACTCATCAGTGATTGTTAGAGCTTACGAAGAGCAGTAGGGAAGACTGGCATCTCTCTAGCCAGATCATTCTTGGCAGGAGAAGAACGAGTATTTTGTTCTAGTGCACATTATTCATATAGTCATTGAAGAGAAATCCTGAAGATGCCAGCTTACTGAGCACACTTTCAACTATGATTGAAGAATTTTGAGAAATTGGTGAGGTAAGATTATACTAGCATAACACTTAAACATCTTATTTCTCCTTCCAGCTGTGGAAAGCCAGATTAAATGGTTATGAAGAAGCCCTTAAGCTCTTCCAGAAGATAGATGATGAAAAGAGTCCCGAATGGTCCAAGTATCTTGGATTGATAAAAAAATTTGTGACAGATTCCAATGCGGTGGCTCAGTTGAAAGGACTGGAAGCAGCACTCGCTTATGTTGAAAATGCTCATGTAGCTGGGAAGTAAGTATCCTTTTCTTATTATTAGTAGGCTGCTATGGCAGTTTAATGTGCCTCCCTGAGAAAGGCTGCAGGTAAATTGTACAGTGACCACTAACAATTCTGTTCATTACTGTTGAGAGCAGAACTTGCCTTCTGATCTAGAGAATTTACCAAATGGTAGGCTTTTCTTGTAGATGGCCTCCATGTGCATGTTAACTTGTCAGAAATTGCTTACAATATTCAAAGAAACTATTAAAGTCAGTAGTAGAGGTTTCTGAAACGGTAGAGCAAGTGAATCAGTAATTTGGTATAGGTGCTGTGAGCTGGTATCCTGTTCTTGTTTGACTGAAACAGTTTGTACATGCAGGGAGCCTTTTTATCCAGGGAGATATTAGTGCAATTAATTAATGAAATAAAATGTAGTTGCATTTATGTGGTGTTGCACCCAATGTAACCAATATGAGTCTTCATAGTTGCCAATTTCTTCACAGGATGTTTGTTAGTATTTCACTGTTGTCTAGCCTGTGAAGTAGCCTGTACTCCTGAAGGTGAAATAAAAACACCTAATGGGCCAGATCATGGTCCTAACACCTAATGGTCCACTGACTTTGTGACCTGATGAAATGGAAAAAAGTCTGTCTTAAAAAAAAAAAAAAACACACGAAAAAAAACCCACCAAAAAAAAACAACTCAAGGCTTTGTTTAAAAACCTAACAACCTTCCAAACCCCTTTGATTTAAAAGTGGTGTAAATCATTTAGCTGATTGGAAGCTCTGAAATAATGTGAAATCTTGTGCTGGTATTAAGCACCAATGCTGTATGTTACTTAACTGTAATGTATGGAATTCCAGGAAATGACATTTATTTGTGGACCTTAACTAATATATATTAGCGAATGTGCTTTTGAGAAAATGTCTACTATTCACTGGCTGCCGTCGTCCAGTATTTGGAACAAATTAACTAGCACTCAACCTGCAGTTCTTTGAATTTAACCTCTAGTTTAATTAACCTTTTACAACGGGTAATGACCTTCAAAGTTAAGTTAGAACTTAGTCCCTGTTATATCAGGACTTGCTGAGTTTTAATCCATGCTTTGCCCGTTGTGTGTGCTTGTGCTTGTCTGTGGATAATCGTGCAGAACGCTTAATTTACTTAAATATTCCAAAAGTAACGCTCTCTTGTCTTTCAGGACAACAGGAGAAGTAGCATCTGGAGTTGTAAATAAAGTGTTCAATCAGCCAAAAGCCAGAGCGAAAGAGCTGGGTCTGGATATATGTCTAATGTATATAGAAATTGAGAAGGGGGAAGCAGTACAAGAAGAATTACTAAAGGGTCTGGACAACAAAAACCCAAAAATCATAGTAGCATGTATAGAGACACTGAGGAAAGCACTAAGGTAAGCTTTTAGTTTTTAGCTTGTGTTTTTTTGTGTGTGTTTTGTTGTCTTCCCTGCCACCCCTGACCCCAGCAGTTTGTAGAGTCTTAATTCGTTGCTTAAGGCTTAGTAGGCCCTTGTTATTGTTGAATAAGACACATCATTACTGAACTGATATTTTTTTGACAACAACAGTTGAGAGCATCATGGGGTTTGTTAGATCTGAGGGATGTCTTTGTTGTACAAGCCTCATCTGGATCACTTTCATTCATGGCAACTGTTTACCAAACTTCCGTTTTCACAATGGATCTCCGAAAGAAGGGCAGGATTAGTGTGTCTTGTTCCAGACTGGGGAGCTTCTCCTCTGAATAGCTGAAATAAACTCACTGATGGGAAAACTAAAATGTAGGGGTTTTTTAAAGACTTTTTTTAAAAAAAAAAACACTATTTTGTTTCACTGTTGTGAGCATCTTTAATTAGGTACACTGTGTGTATTTTTGCAAGAAAGAGGAAAAAAAAAAAACCTCATTGCACAGTAAGTTTCCATTGTCCAAACAATTTCTTTATAAAAAGAAAAGTTGACAATGCTCCCTAAAAATCAAATGCAGTTTAGTTAAGATGGAGTAGTTGGTTTCAAGATTAGGTTTGGAACATTTGTTCTACTTCAAGTATGTTTGCTGCCTTTTGAATTCAGTGAAAAATAAATACTAGGGTTTTATCGAACTCTTACACTGTCCATTAGATGTTTTTGGTTATTTTTTTTTCTGAAAGGAAACATAATTTTGGTATTAATGGTTGGAATACTTTTTTCTGAGAAGTAGTTCATGGGACAACTGTGTAATATAGATGGAGGGTGTCTTAATGCTAGGTGTTTTTTGGAGAACTTGCTGAAGCATATGTGTAGATGGTCCTTGTTAAACTGTTTAAGGCTTCTGTAATAGAAGTCAAAGTAAAGCATTGGGCTTAGCACATTGCCTGTGCTTCTACAAAGTGAAATTACTGTCCCACATCTAAGAATATATTTTAGCTATTTTAAATGGCCTTATCTAATCAAATGTCCTTTTAACAGTACAGTGTAATTAGAAACCTGCATAACCTTCCTCAATATTTTTCAACTAATGATGTCTATAAAATGTGCCGCATCTGACTTTTTTTTTATATGCAGTATTTCTTTATCTTTGAGATGGCAAGATCAAATTCTTTCATGGAGCCCTATTGATTTAACCTTTATCTTCTGCTTCTGAGCTGTGTTGCTATTTAAATTTGTCTTGAGCTTTGTCAGGGTTTCTGTATTGATAACAAAATTTGTCTCTTGTGCCTAGGTGGGTAGCCTGAGTGCATAATTAGTTTAGGTTCTGGTGGTTTTAATCTTGTGTTAAGGTTTCTGTTCTTTCTTGTGGTGTTATATGAATTAGGTAATATTATATGAATTAGAGAAGAATAAGAGAATTTGCATAGGGTCTTTTTTGAGTCATGGTAGAAAAAAAAAAATCTTGGGCAACTCATTTGCTTATATTCTGCACTTAAGTTGTATTGTTTCTAAGACTGGAGCCTCTTTTGTATGTTTTAATACTTAATATTTCTCAAAGTGGGCTTGGCAATAAAATGTTTAGCACTGGAATTTTTAGAAAGTGAGACACTTAAGTTTTAGTTCCTGAGCAGCTATTTTTCCTAGCTTTTAGATGTGGTGCTTGATTGGAGGGAAGTAGAAGAAAAAGTGTGATGGGAAAAGTTAATTCAGAATTCTCAAGGAAAAGAAATGCTTCTGAATAAAAAAAAAAAATTATGGCTTCTGAGATGATTTAGATATGATGCTTTAAGAACTGTAGCAGTTAACCTTACTATGAGTGTGAAAAGAAAGTTCTCATGTTCTTATTGAGCAGTGATTGAAAAAGGAGTTTTAGTGTATTAAGTTCAACAAGATGTAGAATCTGCTGACAGGGAAGGATGATGGGCTGGGGAAACTTGTTTTATGTGTCCTTTCAGCAGCACATATTTCAACACGTGTATTTTCTGTGAAGATGACCCAGGCTCACTATAATTATCTGGTCCAACAAGTGGAAAAGTGACTAATGCTTTTACTGCAGTTTGCCTCCAAGGATAGACAAAGGAGATTCTAGTTTGATTTAAAAAAAAAAAAAAAAAAAAGTAGGTCATACAAATTTTGGTCTATGGTCACTTCTTTCTTCTTTTTCTTTTTTCTTCCCCCACCTCTGGGCAAGGGAACAGATTTAAGCAGAAGATTGGATTAAGTGCTTTGAAGTAATTTCAGAGTCCTGATTTTGTAATTCCAAGCTGGGCGTGGAGGGTAATTATGATAGGGCAAATATTTTTTTTAAAATTTTGCATTAACTTAGTAGCTTCACAAAATAATAGCTATAATAATGGTTTGAGTAAATGACACGATCCTGAAAGTACACTGGAAGCATTTCATAGATTGTTTAAAAAAAAAAAAATCAAATATTATTTGTGGATCACACTCTGGCTCCTACCTGGGCACTGATGCTATTCTATATTTTTAACTTTCAGTGAATTTGGTTCAAAAATAATCTCACTGAAGCCAATCATTAAAGTATTGCCAAAACTTTTTGAGTCTCGGGAAAAGGCTGTTCGAGATGAAGCCAAACTCCTTGCTGTAGAGATCTATCGTTGGATAAGGGATGCTCTGAGACCTCCATTGCAGAACATAAATTCTGTTCAGGTAGGCAGAAAGTAGTTCTGTATCCAGACATTTGAGAAAACACTTTGATGCTCACCCTCCCTGATCCTGTGGTGTTGGGCATTCTTAAAGTCAAAGCTGGAATTTTTCAGTAATAGTAACGTTATTTTTTAACTTCCTGTATCTTTACCTAGAAGGTTGGTCCCTCTGTTATTTCTAAAGAAATTGTGACAATGTTTTGTTACTCTGAATATATGTGAAATTGTGGGGGGACGCATCATTGAGGATGAGATTTGAGATGTAGAATTGGTACTTCTTGGAGCCTAACCTAAGAGCAAATGGTTACTAAAATAATAAGACCCCTGCACTGAAAGTTTTCAAGTTGACCATTCTCCTTTCTCAATTTTCTTTTTTCATGAAGTTTTTTCCTCACGCAGCCCTTCAGACTTGTTCTGGTGGTGCTCAGGATGTGACTGTTCCACTTCAGGAAGTGGTGTTACATTATGATAGATAACTATGCTATTGGAGATAGAACATTCTGTTATTTTAAAACTTCATAAACTATGTATCCTTTTCTTCTACCCACTTGGGTTAACTGTGTTGATATAGAAAGCAATAACCTGCTGGAAAAAGACATGGTTTTAGAAAAACACCCCAAAACAGTCTCATGGAATGTAGCTCAACATGTTTGTTTTGTCTTAGTGTGTAATAATAGCATGGCTGTAACAAAAAGATCTTTCTTCATGCTCAGACATTTTTATTTTAAAGCTTCTACAAAGGGGACACACCATTCTGCCTGTTCTACAGTTTGTTCTTATGTAAATGCTTTGCACTGATATTTTTGTTGATGATGTTCTGTTCTGTCGGTATACTTGGTCAAAAGCTTCTGAACAGTGAATGTGAAGGGGTAGTCACTACTTTGGTGGCAGAAAAAAGAACTTGAAAGGTAGTGGTATCTTGGCTTTGAAATGGGAAAACCCCATTGCTTTCCATGAAGCATTGCATGTTTTGGTGTATGTACAAAATGTCTCTGGTACGATGATTCTTTTCACTTTCCAGCTAAAAGAACTGGAAGAAGAGTGGGTCAAAGTGTCATCAGCTGCTCCTAAACAGACCAGGTTCCTGCGCTCCCAACAGGAGCTGAAAGCAAAATTTGAGCAACAACAGGCGGTTGGAGGAGATGCAGATGGAGGTAAATTATTTAATCTCTGAACTCCATTGGAACGTGTATCACTGGTATATTATTTGTGAAGGAATGCATTAAATTGTAAAGGTGGTTTTACTCAAACTGGTGCAGAATATGTGGGGTGCAGCACATAACAAGAAAATGTGGCTGGGGCAAAAGCTTTGTATGAAAGTGTATCTGTTCTTTGGAATAGAAAAACCACAGCTGCTGATAGTACTTTATCTCAACGGTGAGCCTTAGATGGTGCTGTAGTTGAAATTTCATTTGTTGCTCTGCTTGTATTTTTTCTCTCTTCTGGTTGCAGGAGGTGATGATGAGGAAGAGGCAGTACCACAAGTAGATGCATATGAATTGCTTGAAGCTGTAGAAATTCTTTCCAAGCTTCCCAAAGACTTCTATGAGAAAATAGTAAGCATAAACTTAAATACTACCAATTAATTCTATAACATGTGGAGCTAATGAGTCTTAAGACTTACTGGCATTATGCAATGTATGCTTTACTGCTACATGGATAATAACAGACTAATGTAAGTAAAATATAGGCTATCATAAATAAGTCTCAAAATTTGATTTACCAGCAAGAAAGCTGTAATTTTAAGGAGCTGAGAGATGTCCTGGGAAAGGCCTGTATTTTGTATTTAATTGCCATTATTGATGTTGAACTTCAGGGAAGACTTTGGCTTTCTCAAGTCAGAATTAAATTTTAAAAATCTATGGTTTGTGGCAAGTATGCTTCTCTAGAACTGTTTGCATATATAAATTAATGTAATTACTTGCTCTGCAGGAAGCAAAAAAGTGGCAAGAAAGGAAAGAAGCTCTAGAAGCTGTTGAACTGCTGGTGAAAAATCCCAAACTGGAATCAGGAGACTATGCAGACTTGGTGAAAGTTCTCAAAAAAGTAATAAATAAAACTCTGGGTGCACATATGGTTTAATATTTTTGTAATTTATTTGTATTACACTTTGAAATATACAGTTGGGTAATATTAATGAGTAGAAAATTATTAGCTGGAAAAGTGGTGGAAATAACCTGATCTGTGGCCCACGATTTAAGAAATTCTTCCAAGTCTCTGAAACTTGGATTTTCAGTCTTTAACCTTGTTTTTTGGGGTGTTTGATCTTTTGTTTTATTTTTTCTTCAGGTTGTTGGAAAGGATACAAATGTTATGTTAGTTGCTTTGGCTGCCAAATGCCTTGCTGGACTAGCTGCTGGCCTCCGAAAAAAATTTGGACAGTATGCAGGGCATGTAAGTAAGAGTGTGTACTTCTTTTCTGTTTTTATTGATGCTGGACACCAGGGAATATCTCACTATCTTTTTTTTTTCCCAAACCTTGGTATTTATCAAAGGTATTCATCAAAGGTATTCTTTGTACAATTATGAATGCTTATCTATCCTGTAATGGAGCAAGCAGTGAAATATCTGCTGAGATCTTTTGCAGCTTAAGGTTAGAAGGACCTTGTCTATTCACATTCAGCAACATAAAACTTACTATTGCAATAAATTTTCTGTACTTATACAGCTCTGAATTACTCTACCATGAAATGAACTTTATTTACATTATCTCATTCTGGAGATACACCCGCAGAAATGCATTTGTAGGCCGCAGTGGAAAAAATAGCTGAAAAAAAAATGCTGAACCTGAATTCGACTTAGCAGCTCCATGATGTATGTTTTAGATTGGTTGGGCTTTTGGTGGTTTTTTTGAATGTTGGGAGGGGGTTGGTGGTGGGGTTTGTGTGTGTTTGTTGTCTGGGTTTTGTGAGGTTTGCTTTAAGTGGCAAAGCCACTGAGATTTTTTTTGTACCGAAATGTTCTGGTGATGTAGTTTAATGCTCTTCTCTGTTCTCTTTTGCTACTCTTTTTTTACTAACAGATAATATCAGGGAATATGGGGAAGCTTAATCAGTCTGGAAATAACTGCAACTAATTAAAAACTCCCTTTATCTCACTTGTTTCTCAAGCCTCTGTTGCTGTATTCTTTAAAGCTGCTCAGTCAAACTTCTCTTGTGATAAGTAAGAGTGATGGAGGTAGAGCTTAGAGATGAGAGAACTGATGTGTCTGGCTGCTGGCAGTATTTTGTGATGAATTGGAAAGTTACTGAATCTCACTGCTTCAGAAACATTCAAGTCTCCTGAGCTCTTAACAGTTTGAACAAGGTCAAGCAAGGCCAGGCTGGATGGGGCTTTGAGCAACCTGGTCTAGTGGAAGAACCTTTTAGTTGGAAGGTCCCTTCCAACCCAAACAATTCTATGATTCTATAACAAAGTCTCTTTCATTCTGAAAGTTGTCTGTAGGTGCAAGAAGCATTCTTATATCTGTTTACACTTAAGTTGTGTTTTAAAGGTTAACCCTTATAACTACCGAGTTAGTACTGAAAAAACTAAGCTTCTGAAATAAGGGCATAGCTCCCTGGTTGCCAAGCAAATGGTGTTGAGAGGGTAACTTTTTTCAGTACTGTAATGGCAGCTATGAATTGCATAATCTCAGCACTCATTTTACCAGTTCACTTGATTTGTGTGCTGGGATTTATTTACTAGTGAGGAAGATGTAGAGCTCTCCTGAGAGCTGGCATTCACAGTGTTATAAAACAGACTATTGCTAGAATTGTGGGATTATGATAAACTCTATTAGTTAAATATAGGACTGTAATATTACAGTCTGCAGGCTATGTTAAAACAAGAGTGATTAAATCAAGCATAGAACCATACTACTCGCTGTAATTGAGTGCATGTGGCCCAACTTCACCTCTAACTGTCTTTGGAGCCCTAGACTGACTTTTCTTCCTTCCTTTCCTCTCTCACATAGGATACAGCTTCTGACTTCAATGTTAAAAAACATTCATTCTACCTGTCAGCATTTACTAAAATAAAGACTTAATAATTTTAAATATCTCCTTTTTATTACTTTGTTCTCTGTAGTGTTTAGGGGTGTCTAGCACCTGCGCTAGCATGTATGAGGGTCCTTATGGTGCCATTCTGTATTAAAGGGGTTTCTTTAGAGCTAAAATCTTTGTGAACAGGGAGTTCGCAAGCTGAGGCCCAGCAAAGGATACCAGCTGAGCCTAGGTCACTCTGTGTTACGAGGGACTGGGCTTTCATAGTCAGCTTCTGAGTAGAAAGCATTAGCTGAGGAAAACCTATTTTGTATTATGCAAGAGCTCATAACTTCTGTAAGGCATCAGACTGCTTCCAAACTATGAACTGCATTATGTTTATGAAAATCTTGAAAATGGCCCGCTTTCCACAGTTAAAAGCTCTGCATGTTTCTGACTGACTGAGAGAAGTTCTTACTGTTACACAGACCATACTTAAATAGAGCTGCTAGTATTACTGGGACATGAGAATGATGATTTCTTTTTTCTTCCTTTTTTTTTTTCTTTATTTTTCAGCAGTGACTGAGCAGCTAGATAGGGTATAAATTGCTGTGAAATTCCACTATGGCATAGTTTAGTGTCAGGTGTGCTTTTCCAAGGTGACAGATCAAAAAAATATTGCTCCAGGAAGAATTCAGGTTGCTTTTAGAACCATGGTCTTGTCAGCTGTGGGTCAAATTCTTAGATAAGCCATGCTGACTGAGTGCTGTCAGGAAGTTGGGAAAGAGGGGACAGGTTATATAGCTTCTTGAATTCTTTAATTTCTGTTCTGTTTCTCTGTGTTCCAGACCAGTAGAGTCACAATATTCATGTGTACTTATGGGAACTTGTATATCTGCTTTTTGTTTAGCTTTGCTATGAGATTGCTCAAAAAAAATCTGTATTTCTGAATACATTGACTGGAATTAATTTAATATTGGAGATCAGATAAAATAAACTACTGCTGTTGTGTACCCCTGGAGGGGGCAGCAGTAATGTTTGCATTTGCTTCTCTACAAAATACCAGGGAGCAGACAATCAGGCTTTCCAAATATATTACTGAAGAGTAGATTGAGTAGTTTGTGTTTGTTTATTTGTTTCTTTTTCACTTTTCCATAGGTTGTTCCAACAATCTTGGAGAAATTTAAAGAGAAAAAGCCTCAGGTAGTGCAGGCACTGCAGGAAGCCATCGACGCAATCTTTCTTACAGTAAGTAAGAGTGACGATTTTCCCATTGTCTGAGAATTGGTCTCTAATTCTGATTTGCCTTTCTCTTACTGAAACTAATGACTTCTTTATCCAACACTGTAGACCACATTGCAGAACATAAGTGAAGATGTGTTGGCAGTGATGGACAACAAAAACCCAACCATTAAGCAACAAACATCACTTTTCATTGCAAGAAGCTTCCGTCACTGTACACCTTCTACTCTGCCAAAAAGCCTGTTAAAACCTTTCTGTGCTGCACTTCTCAAGGTAAAGCAGAAGGAGCTGGTACTTCTTTGGCACAGACTCGAGCCTTGTTGTGAAGCATTGGATTGTTCTCAGAGAAAGTCCTGGTAGTGCAAGGACTAAAGGGTTCTTGTGTGCTATGTAGCCATCAGAGTCAGTTTTGACTGATGTCAAACCTGAAGATGAGACTGTCAGTCATGGGAACAGTCTAGTCTCCTTTTTCTTAGCTTCTCTGAAACAGAAGACACACCAAGGTTGTAACAGATTAAGACAGTGATTTGCAGCTATTAAACTTCTGGGCACTGTGCCACTTGATTCTTGCAGGCATCTCTAGCAAGCTTTTGTTGGAATGCTACATATTACTTACCATGAATAAAAGAACTATCGTTGATTCATGTGCTGCAGTTACACTAGAGCATTTATCAGTGTATATTATAATGATGTATACTTTTTTCTCATTGCAAAGTATCCCTTTCCTTGTAATGGGAGGTATCCCTGGATTCAAAAATGGAGGTCTGAATAGGGTTACAGAACTTCCAACTCCTTGTGAACTTTCATGGTGTGGCAGTATCCGTTATTAAAGCACGAATGTTCACTCTCTTCTTGTGTGAAAGATCCAAAGATGGTATACTGACTATATCTGAGAAACAGTAGACTTGGTCAGTACATAGGAAAGCAGAAGTGAAAAACAATATTTTTCTTTCTGCCGTGGAATGTTAAGGGTTTTTCTGTAGTAGATGTACATTTTTAAAAATGGGGAGGGGATTTTTATGGAAGATGGATTTAAGAATCTGTTTAGATATGGACTGCAAGTCACATGATGTAAGTTGTCTTTCTCTGCAGCATATCAATGATTCTGCCCCTGAAGTAAGAGATGCTGGGTTTGAAGCATTAGGCACTGCCTTGAAAGTGGCTGGAGAGAAAGCTGTGAATCCTTTTCTAGCAGATGTAGACAAACTAAAGCTTGATCGGGTGAGTTTATCATAAATGTTGTAAAAAAAATGCTCCATTTATCCATTTAAGATGCATCTTAGGCCAGAGAAGACTAAAGAGGATGCTTTAGCTAATGGCTTCCAGCACAGATTTTTGAAAACTGATTTTTTTATTTAAAAGTTACTGATGTTGCAGGGAACCTGAAAATTTCTTCGTCTTGCTAGATTATCAAGCATCTTTTCTTTGGCTTCCTCTACCTAAAATGCATTAGTATGTTAACATTGCACCTTTTTATTCTCATGTAAAGTATCTGGGCTTCAATGCTGTATTATCTATGAGGTGGGTTATGAGGTGAGGTTTGGTTTGGGGTTTTTTGGTGTGTTTTGGGGTTTTTTGTTGGTGCTTGTTGGTTGGTTGGTTGCTGGGTTTTGTTGGTTTGTTTTTGAACACTTTCTCTGTCTGAAACAGTTTAGGGTTTTATGTCACAACCACATGGTCTAATTCTGTATTACTAGAGAGGATTTGGTATTAAAGGCTTACTTTCTAACAACAAAGTTTTGGTGCTATTGCTTAAGCTGACAGGTTTGACTGAATGATGATTTTACAACTTAAGGTGCTAAGAATTAGTCTTTAGAACATCTGTAAGTATTAGGGGGGTGTCAATACTTTCTGTGCTCCACTTTTGCTAGAATAATATTCTTAGTACATACAGTGATGGCTGATGCCATTGCCTGGTGAATATAACTACTGTTAAGAATACAGGATAACAAAATTTTGTGAAGTAAACGACTTAAACTCTTCACTTTTTTCCAGCGTAATCAAGTTTGAGCCACTGTTGTTGAAAGGACACTGTATATCCAATTGTGGTAGCTAAATAGCTTTTTTTCTACACCCTCTCCTTTTTTTTCTTCTTCCCTCCCCCTGCTTTTGTTTTTTTAACTGCTTGCCAGATTAAAGAGTGTGCTGAAAAGGTAGAACTGGTTTATGGTAAAAAGACAGGAGGAGCTGCTGAGAAAAAAGAAGGCAAGCCTGTTACTGGGAAGAGCCCTGCTCTTTCAGGCACTGGTGGAGATAAAGAAACAAAAGATGCAGCAACCAAAGCAGGACCACTGAAAAAAGCACCTGCTGTGAAGGTAAGAAATTGCTGAGAGACTGACAATCACAGTTGTCTGTGATTGCATGAAATAGTTACTTATTGAAGATCAGTGTGGCCTCTTGAACATCTCCTTCCACTGAGGAATCGCTATCCTTCTCCAGGAGTAGGTGAGCCCAACAACAAAAAAAATTTGTGACTTTCCAAGAATATACTTCATGAAATCTCAGTTTTTAATGATACAAACTGTCTTGTCACTTACGTCTTAATACTCTATTTTGATATTGAAATAGTGATAGACCACTGGAGGCATTCAGAGGAGCCTTTAGATGTTGTAACATAAATGTTCTCTGTGGTGATATAGTAATATATGGCTGAAGTCAATGTCTCTTCTTATAACTAGCAAGGTTACTACTTGGGTGTTGAGTATTCTCTTCAGTGTTGTTTTTAGTTTGTTACCATTTAAAATGATTGTTTGGATTTTTAAAATTGACCTAAGATGCTCTATAGATGGTCTTTGTAATATGCTACTTGTTTCTCCAGGTGGGAAACCTGGAAGTGAATAGTAGAATGGATCACATTTTTTAAAAATCTGTTGATATTCTGGTAGCCTGGAAAAGAGACACCAGTTGGAAGTTTAATATCTAATCGGTAGCCATAGGAGAGTATATGCATGAATTCATTATTTCCTGAACCTTCACAAATACATGCATTCTTTCCCTTTTCATCTTTCTTTCGTGGTCTTGTCTGTGCCTATTATTGTACATCTTTTATAAGACCCGGTAGTCTGAAAGCAACATATGAATTAAGCTCTAGCAGGAAACTGTTTCTTTGCCTTCAGCTGTTATGGTACTAGAGATAGGTATTTTTTGACATTAGAAGTGTGGAAAAACAGCAGTTCTTTTTGTATCTGATGAACTAGAGAGCTGTTTGATCTTGGCTGACTTTTCCACTTCCTTTCTAGTCTGGTCCACCCAAGAAAGGCAAACCAGCTGCAGCCGCAGGTATGGGAGGTGCTGGGTCTAAAGGCAAGAAGGGTCCTGAGACAAAAGAAATATTTGAATCGGAGCTCTCAGTGAGTGTTCTGCTATTCTCTGAAATATGAAGTTTTCTGTATCAGTAGCTTGATTAATCAGTCCTTCAGCTACCACAGAATTTTTCCACAGAATTTTTCACTGAAGTTGTGGTTTTCTTGTTAGGACCAGGGAAAGCAATGCATTTAAATAAATGGAATTCATAATTGGTAAAATGGATGTTCAATATATTATTCAGTTCTTCAGGCTGTTGTTGGTACCGGGCCATATAAGACAGTAAACAATAAATCATGCTAATATATCAAGTTGTCCCTAGGAACAGATGAAAAAAGGTAATGATATGACTACTTTTTGTGTAATTTAGGATTCATGATTTGCTGAAGATGTCAGAGAATACTGAGAATATAGTATTCTGGAGTTTACATTGAAATCTGAAGTAGAATACAGTAGTAATTAAACAAACTAATGCAAGTTTATTCCATACTGTTCATATTAAGTTACACTTGAAGAACATTATTGAAATCTGCATGTTAATTGAGCATCTACACACCTTCTTGGTAGGGAACCAGGTAAACTAAGCTATCTGTAGATCAAACAGTAATAAAAAGCTGTTAAAGCTTTGCTAGATGTATCTGCAAGTTTTTTGGACTGTCAGTTATCTTTAGAGTATCACTTAGAATGAATACTTTCCATTATATATCCAGTTTATATCGCTAGTTATACAGTGGAAAATGAGTATACCCTTCCTGAAGGCGATACAGACACCAGTAAAACAAGGGAAGTTTTAATAATTTTTCATATATTAAATAACTTTAATTCTTTATTTTGCTAAAATGGATGCAGAAGATAGTGCAGATGGATGCAGAAGTCTTCTCCTGTCCACCCTTATCAACCACCAATTCATTGCTGTGAATGTTTATTTAGACTTTATACAAAATTATCTTGCAAATTTTAGGTTATCTCTGCTTGATTCTAGAAGTAGATAGTTGCTACTTGGGACTGTTTTTGACCTGTCTGCACAATTTATCATACTTTTCAGGGATTACTCTTCTGTTGCAGTACAATTTAGCAGCTTCCTATGTTCATAAGCCCCCCCAAACTATAATCCGTACAAAATCTTTCAACCTACAACAGAACACTTCATATCTTGTAAATGCACCACAGTGCAACGGTTATTCAAGTATATTACCTATCCTTAAGGCTGTTGCCCCCCTCCGGAGGGATACAGTGGGTTGTTAATCTTGTTCTGATCTGTCTGCAGATAGAAGTATGTGAAGAGAAAGCTGCTGCTGTCCTTCCAGCTTCTTGTATCCAGCAGTTGGACAGTGGTAACTGGAAAGAAAGGCTTGCCTGCATGGAGGAGTTTCAGAAGGTAAGTTTGTATTAGTTGATAAGAAGAGAGGCAGGTAGGGAGAGGGAAAGCAACCAATAATTTCTTCAGCTTTTCAGGCCTGGTAGCTCTTTAAAGATATACCAGTAGTAGTGATATGTCAACACTTCAGCTGTCTTTTGCAAGTATTGTTTAATCCAAGTGGCTTATATGGTTTAGATTGGCTCTTTTTCCATAACAACAGTGGAGCAAGTCTTTTAGTTTAATGTAGATAGTTATGCTTTTGTCAAAATATTTGCATGTGGGTTGAGGATACAGAGAGTGCTTCTTAAACATGAAATAATTCTAAAGCTTAATCTCAAAGATAACTAGGTTTAAACAAAAATTTTGCAATGACTGGGCAAAACCGGTTGCAAGTAAGTCCCTGCTGATTGCATATTAGGCAACAATTGATTATAATACTAAAATTTCAGATGGCAAATAGTTGATGTTTCAAGCAATCTTCACAGCTGGTGGCAAGTGCTTCAGGTAGTCACAAACAAGCAAACAAAAAAAAAAAATCATGTATCATTCAAATGTATGGATTTGAGTCTGGCTTTCTTCCTATCATATCTGTGTTAAGACCTTTGAGAGTTCACATTCAAAAAGGGTTCAACTGTAGATGTACAAATAGTTCATACCACTACACCATTACAGTTGCGACTGAGTTTGTAACATTTTAGTGGAAAAGGTGACTAACTTAAATTATGAAATGGTGACGGGCTGCATTGAAATGCTGCTGCAGAAACCAGCTTTACTCAAATGTAAAGATGTTACAGTTCCAGTGGAATGGATAAGCCTAACAACAAGTGAAAACAGGAATTTAAATTACATTCAGGCTTAATCTCTGCTGTGCAGCCAGCATATTCCAGTGTGAAAGTCACACAGTATACTTTCTCTTAAAACAAATTAAAAAACCCCAACAAAAGAAAGAAACAAACAACAAAATACAACCACCACAAAACAGCTTGCAGGTTTTTTTAGTTGTGTTACGTTTCCAGGGCTAGAATGGCCAACAGTGATTGTAAGGACACTTGTTAAAGAACATATGAAGTGTAGCAATGTGAATGCTCTTATTTTAAATGTTGGCTCGGTATTGGTAAAATGGACTCCTTGTAAAAGCAGGTCTTGTAGTAAGGCTCTCTAGGTAAATTCTTATGTTGAGAATTTCTGCAGTTTAGTTTGGTATTAAGAAAGTATTTACAGGACAGCATTTTGGGATTTGTATCACTTGTGACCCACTGGCTAACAATGTTTATCCTTTAGGCTGTTGAGCTTATGGAGAGAAGTGAAATGCCTTGCCAAGCTCTAGTAAGAATGCTGGCCAAGAAACCTGGTTGGAAGGAAACAAATTTTCAGGTAATGCATTATCCTTCAATAACTAACAGTCCATTTTTGTTACTTAACGTAAGCTGTGTTTCTAACTAAAAGTCTGTAGGTGTATATATGTCATTGACATATATAGTCGTAGCACCATGATCACAGTTGTATCTGTAGTCAATGAGAATTATAACTCTGAAAGACTTTATTTCTGCTGATGGTTGAGACAACATTTGAAGATATCCAGATGTGTATACGTGTGTGGATATGTGTACGTATGTAAGTATGTATATAAGTTCTAAAAGTAGGTAATGGCTGCACAGTATTATTGACTTTGTATATATACATAACAGATACAAAAATATATATTTGTGTGTACATACAAATTGTATGTATAACCACATACGCTTTTACATGTGTATATAAATATGTGCTTGTGTACACAAATATTTTGTGTTCACACAAACTTAATATTCAAATGTGTATATACATTTGTGTGTGTATACACACAAATACATATTCTATGTATACATTTGTGTTTAGCCACAAACAAGTATATTTTTATATCTATCTAGAAATGTATAGAATAAAAAAATTGTATATACATGAAGACATGAGTAACTTCCTTGCTGTTATGGATGTTCCCAGGTGATGCAGATGAAGCTGCATATCGTTGCGTTGATTGCACAGAAAGGAAACTTCTCCAAAACTTCAGCCCAGGTTGTACTGGATGGCCTTGTTGACAAGGTTGGTGATGTAAAATGTGGGAGTAATGCAAAAGAAGCCATGACAGCAATAGCAGAGGCATGTCAGTTGCCATGGACTGCTGAGCAGGTGCGTGAACAACAAAGGTATTCTTCCAGTAAAATCAGAAATATTGTGTGTGGTGTTCTTTCAGTCTGAGGAGTAAATCCTAAATCTTTGATTTTTCTCTGTTGCCTGGAAGTGATTTGTTTGCTCTCAAGATACCTCCTAAGGCAGAAGTTAAATACAAGTTCCTCCAAAAGAGGAAGTAACAAGTAGTAAATCAGTATTTTGCTGAAATACTGCCAAAGTAGGTACACATCCATAATAAAGGTATCTCTGCCTTTAAGTACTTGAAGAACTTCTGGTTCACTTCAATTGCAATCGTACTCTGCTACAGGGACACAACAATTTTTTCCATGTATGTTACCCCAGCTGTTTCTGTTTACTTGCAGTGCCCTGTGTTTTTTGCAGGTGTCTTCACTCCTTTATTACAGTGCTTTGTCACCTGGTTTGCCAGTGAAAATTTACACTTAACTCTTCTTTTCCAGATTGTGGCTATGGCTTTCTCTCAAAAGAATCCTAAAAACCAATCAGAAACTTTGAACTGGCTTTCAAATGCAATTAAAGAGTTTGGCTTTTCTGGGTACGTCTTTTAAATAAATTTCTAAGAGAAACTTGAATGAAAATGTTTGTAATCTAGGACTAAAAATCTGTCCTTCTCTCTCAAATTGGTCTGAAGAGGGTGGCTGCAAGTGCATCTGAACTCTTATTCCTTAAACTCTGATGCTAGCCCTGTCAGGTGCTCTTCTAGCTCTAAATGTGTAAAGGAGAGTATCGACATTACTAATAGGATAGGATATTATTACACTACTGGATGCTTTATTCATCACCCAGCCTTCTCTGAAGAGTATTTCTTAAACTCTGTATACTATAGGAGTGGACTGGGCAAGGAGCTGTGGTATTGCATGTCTGTTGTTCCAATTCTGCTTGGATATGCCTGCACCCAGGTGGATCACTATTTTATAATTTAAAAAAAAATTGGACAGCCTGCAGAAGAGTACACAGCAGCACGCTTATTGCTGTCCTTGGGAGAGATTTTTGAGGCTGATAACAGGATGAAGTTTTAGCCAACAAAATAGCCATTAATGCATCTGGTGCTGTGAGGGTAAGAAATGGATTCTCCATCAGAACTAGGGATAGCATTCCTTAATTGTTAATCACCAGTCTCTTAACTGAATGTGGTCAAGCATATGTAATACAGTTTACTCCTGAGAACAAAATCTCTAAGCAGTGAAGACTTCAAATATTAACTTACTTGACTACTTGGGCAGTTGCTATGCCTACCCAAGTTGTTTCACAGCTATTAAATGGATAGTAACATTGGTTAAGTCTGGAAAATAAACTCTCTTCTTCAGTACATTTCCCCAGAAGTATGTATTTCCAGCAGGGTAATGTATGTGTAGATATGATACTAGAACAGCAGTGTTTGAGGCTGCACAAAGGAAGCTTCCATGATTGCCTGTTTTCTCTTCTGTGGAATTCAGTAGTGGTATTCAGTATAAGATTCAGTAATCTAAACCTTCCTTTCTTTCTCTTCTAAATTTCTTTTTGAAACTTGTGCCTTTTTCTGGAGGATCCTGAGGCAGACTAACAAAAAAAAAAAAGCCAAACAAACAAAAAAACCCTCAAACAAAGTCTCACCTTTACTGTGTAGCCATGTATTAGGTTCTTAAAATGATTCTAGACTCATCCCTCAATATTTCAGTCCTAGAAATCATGTGGGTGATGCAGTTTAAGAAACTTTACAGCTGTAATAATAGAAGTCTTTGATATAATTTATCTTGTGTTCACTGTGTTGATTTTCATAGTAGGCTATTCCCCAAACTGATCTCTTTCAGTAGGTATTTAAAGAGCTACCATCTACACTGTACCTGCGGTAGTACTTTATAAATACAAATATCTTCTGCTTGTAAGTTAATTGATGAATCTGTTCTCAGCGCACTTTTTTTCCTTTAGCATACTGTGATTTTGTTGGTGCTTCCTGTGTTGCATTTTAGTCATGGGGCATATCTTTTTTCCCCACAGACTGAATGTCAAAGCTTTCATCAGTAATGTGAAGACAGCACTTGCTGCAACTAACCCAGTGAGTAAATGTAATAATTCAGGATTAAAAGCCTATCAATCCTTAATTTGAAGACTGAGTGCTTTTATCCTCTTTCTGGCAGGCTGTAAGGACTTCTGCCATAACCTTGCTGGGAGTCATGTATCTTTATGTGGGACCTCCTTTGCGAATGTTTTTTGAGGATGAGAAGCCAGCCCTTCTCTCCCAGATAGATGCAGAATTTGAAAAGGTATGAAGTGTAGCTCTTACTACGAAGTATCATTAAAACTACTTGGAAACCTCAGTAGCTGGAATCTGTAGTAATACCGTGGTCTAACCTGTGGGGTTTTTTAAGTGAACTGTATTTTTTAAGACAGCTCACCAAAGCTGCTGCAAACTCATTATGTCCAGCTATGTCAGTAGTCACTGTTTTCACTGCAAACCTCAAAATGTTTTTTGTTTAAATAGCATAATGTTTTGGATGTCTATCACCGCAAGATGGCACATTCGTATCATGCAAGTGTATTTATTTTTAATGTCAAGTGAAAAACTGTAAAATAGCTGTTTCTGATTTTTGTCTTTCTTGCAGGTGCAAGGGCAGACGGCACCAGTCCCAACTCGTGGCATTTCCAGGCACAATGGGGGCGGTGGGGATGATGGTGAGGAAGAAGAACAGGAGGAAGTTGGCAATGATGTTGTGGATCTCTTGCCAAGAACAGATATTGGGTAGGTTTAGATTTTACAACCTGAAGACATACTTCCAACTGCAATTCAAAATTTTGTGTTTATAAACAGTTTCTAAGCAGAAACTTGTGGTGTTAGAGCACTCAAATACTAAAAGACACATAACTAAGAAAATGGACTTCTTTTTTTCTTCTTATAGAGATAAGATCACAGCTGAACTAGTGTCTAAGATTGGGGACAAAAACTGGAAGATCAGAAAGGAAGGTCTAGATGAAGTGACAAGCATAATAAATGATGCTAAGTTCATACAGCCAAACATAGGAGAACTTCCAGCTGCTTTGAAGAGTCGGCTCAATGACTCCAATAAAATCTTGGTATGTTATTTGAAATCCTGTTTCAGCTGTTTCCAGCTTAGAACTTAAGACATGCTATTTAGAAATCATACTATTTATGATTTCTAGAATCTTGCTTATTACTCAATCTAAGAAATCAACAGTGTTGGAAGACAGTGAACTGTGTATCTCAGGATCATGTATTTGCTTTTATCTTTGCTTTGCATTAAATTAAAAAAAAAGCCTTCAAAAAGGTGAAATCGATCTCTACTCTGGATGTAAGTATATCTCAAACAAGCGGGGGGGGGGGGGGGAAAAAAAAAAAAAAAAAGAAGTTTGAATAATTGCTGTGCTCATGACAAAAGTGGTGTCCCTTGTTTGAAAGTATTTTTAATTGAACTTTTAATTTACTCAGAATATAGAAATAATTTTTATCTGTGTGATGAATTTAAAGTCTGGAATAGACATCATTTGAGCAGGCATTCTAAGGTAAAAGCCTAGGTGTACAGCAGTGTTACTTTTCCCCATATGATTTGGAGTTTTGCAGACATGGTTGTAACTGTTCTATTCAAAGCCTTTTTGTTTATGTGCAGGTGCAACAAACACTGAGCATTCTTCAGCAGCTAGCAACTGCAATGGGCCCCAATATCAAACAGCATGTGAAAAATTTGGGCATTCATG
>NW_010513994.1:26975-33176 GCF_000687285.1 Phaethon lepturus
TTCCTTTTTGCTGCTCACTATCCAAGCTGTACCTGAGAATAATCATTGCTGTTTAAACTTGTTTTTTAGAGGTGGATGGTAGTTAAAACTTCTTTGGAAGCTTATACATTTTTTGAAAGGTGCTTGCCTAAATGACAACATTATCCAAATACGACTGTGTGCCTGAATATATATTCTCCCGAACATGTGTTCTCCTGCTTGTAAATAAACCCAGTCAGTGTCATAATTCAGCTTTTAAATGAAACATGGTGACTGTATGCATACTTCTAATCCTGAAATTACACTACATTAGACACTAATCAAGCTTGGTAAAGTTGCTTGTAGAACTTTTGTTCTTTTAGTGTATCGGTCTGGATTCCAGTGCACATTGTTGTCTTGGTGTCATTGTGTAGGAGACTTTTGAACTGTAGGTAGAAACAGGACACTCACAACTGACACTGAAGCTTGTATAATGTCAGTGTTGAGCTTGTCAAGATACTATGTCAAAATCAAAGCTAGGACCATGGGAAAGAGCTATTTGAAGCAATGGGGGAAGGAGACTTGGGAAGAGGCCAATTTCTGGTGCCAGAAGTCACAGGCAATTGTCAGAGGTGGCATACTTCAGATGTCTCTACTCTAAATGTGAGTAGGAAAATGAGCGGAAACTGGATCTACCTGTCCCAAGCAATGGAAGGACTAGGACTGGTCCTAGGGCTAGATAAAAACTCTTCATTCAAATTGTTTTCTCGTTAAGAGTCTTAGAGAACTGAGTTTTTACATGGTTAAGTTGGATTCTACTTTTATTCACCAATTATATTGAGGGAACAGCAAGCTCCCTTCAGTTCCTAGTACATGGTTTAAAGATAAGACCAACTGCGATTAACTTGTACTGTTACTAAAATGTGTAATACCAGTGTTACTCGTAAGCGCTATAATGCTGATGGAAGATTGTATACTCATTCAAACATTGTTACAGTAGTACCTTCTTTTGATGTACTGCAAGATTTACCTAGCTTATCCCATTGCTAGAGTTTTTGAAGATGAAGAGGATCCTTTTTGGGCCCTATCAAAATGTTGATAGTGAACTGAATAGCTGAGGAAAATAAACAGCTTATAGCATGAGTGAAGACAAATTAAGTTTGTGCGATGGGAACCAAGGCCTCATCAGAGAGTCTGAGTGTCTGATTACAGGCAGCACATGATTTGTTTCTTTTCCTCAATGAGGTTGAAGATGGGACAAGTTATTTGCAATGATGCTCACTTCTTGTTTAGATACATGTCTGGATGTTACCTTTGCATTTAAAATTGATTCATACTAAAGCTAAATGAGTCTGTTACATTATCAGCTTGCCACAGAAATTCAGCCTACAGGAGAGATCCATATGTATGGAGTCATGTCTATACTGATAATGTTTTGAAGAACCGTGGCTGTTAGGTATTGCATCTGACTTCTCATAACTTCACATAGCTGCTTCAAAAAGGGGTGCTGTTCTAAATTTTGCTTGGAAGAAAACCACTAAAGATGGAAATTGGTAGGAGTTAGAGGGCTCCCCTGTTCCTGACTTGACTTTTGCTCATGTGTGTCCTAAATAAGAGTGCCCTAATAACAGGCTCTATAACCCACTTGCCTTGATTTGTGAATGTGGTAAGTCTATTTTAAGCATTACATAAATCACTAACCTTATTCTTTAGCTTGTTTGAGAGTTAGAAATTCTCATCAATGAATGGTAGCTAGTATAAAGTGCTTTTAAAGATACCCTTTGTCTCTCTTTATGAAACTTTTTTTTTAATAATGGTAGATAAGTACAGTGTCTGATTTGGTGATTTCTGCAGCTGATACTATCACGAAATTTTTCTGAATCTTAGACTTCTCAAGCAGTGAATAAAAACAGATTTCAAAGCCTGTGATGTGGAAACTTTTTTCTCTCATGGGAAGGATGAAGCTACTGCCTCTTCTGTTGTAATCTTCTGACCTCTCTTTAGGATTATTCTTCTTAAATCTTGTTCTTGCTGCAGAATAATGTTCGTGCTGCTGCACTAGCAACTGTGAACACCTGGGCTGAACAAACTGGCATGAAAGAGTGGTTAGAAGGGGAAGACCTGTCTGAGGAGCTCAAAAAAGAAAATCCTTTCCTAAGACAAGAGGTAGGCTTCTGTTAAGTAAACTTCTCCTTATGTGCATCTAATCTGCTACTATTACATGAGTAAACAAGTAGCTGTGTCTTCATACTAACATAAAATTGTTCAACCTCAGAAGACTAATAAGAAGCTTTCTTCCTGCATGATAGCTGTCATTCAGATTTCAGTACCGATGAAAAGAAACTTTTTTTTGATCAGCATTTTAAGAGCTAGTGTGTTTTGCCTGAAATTAACCATACGATAATGAAGACCAGAACTGAAGTTGGAGGCATTAATATGTTTGAGGTGGATAAAGTGCAGCTGAAATTTTGATGTTACTTTGAAAAGGAAGAAACAGTCCATGCAGTCTTAAGAGACCAAGCTCCAAGTTTTAAGATAGCTATGTATTAACATACTGTACTTAGTTTTAATTTTTTTTTTCTAATTGCTGATATGAAAGCTGATGTTGGTTAAGAATATTTGTCTGAACAAAGGTTGCAGTGTCATTTTTTTTCTTACTGACATAGAGGTATGTGAAGGACTACTATTCAGGCTCTTGTGGCCTGATAGAGCTCTGTGAGTGCTTCTTCAGAAACTTTTATTTTAAAACTTTCTTTCAGCTTCTTGGTTGGTTGGCTGAGAAGTTGCCTACCCTCCGTTCTGTTCCTTCTGACCTACTCTTGTGTGTGCCTCATCTGTACTCTTGCCTGGAAGATCGAAATGGGGATGTGCGTAAAAAGGCGCAGGATGCCCTGCCATTCTTTATGATGCATCTTGGCTTTGAGAAGATGGCAAAAGCTACCAGCAAGCTGAAGGTATTTCTGTCACTAGGATTAGATAATGTGACCTTGAATAAGTGGATATTAACAAGTCACACTCACAGTGTCATGATATGCTGTCTTGAGTCATGTAAGCTTGTCTGCATGGAATATTTTTCGTGGGGTCTGAAAATAGTGTCAGGAGGCTGCGAGTTAGAGCTTTCTATACTTCAGAAAGACAAACCACAGACTTGTAACTTCAGGAGTTTGACACTCATTCATCCTGCTTTTCTCCTGAAAAAATGTACTTGCAGATAGCTTCCATACCAGTTACTGTCCAACTGTATGCCTTTGAACACATGCTTTAAGATTACTTCTAGCAATTTGGTATATCTTACAGACTCTTGAGTGCTGAACCACTGTTGGGGCACTCCATTAATGTCATAGGACTGCCCACCTAGAACAGACTGCTGGTTTCCCATAGGTCTTGCAGAAAAAACTTAACAGAAAGAAAGGTGCCTTCTCTCAGAACAGAAATACCTGAAAACATTGATGTTTTAAAATAAGCATCCTGGAAGATGCTAAACAGAGAATAGCTTGTTTCAATCTACTGTGCTTTCCTTGTCTGTGGCCTGTATTAGTAATCAGTATCACTTCTTTTTTCCCCGCTCTGTTCTCTAGCCAACTTCCAAAGATCAGGTACTGGCCATGCTTGAGAAAGCCAAAGCCAACATGCCAGCCAAACCAGCTCCTCCTGCTAAAGCATCTTCCAGAATGGTAGGGGGAGCAGCTCCAGCCAAATTCCAACCTGCATCAGGTAACCTCTCTTACGTTCTGGGAAATGGCTGAGAAAGGGTGTTTTTTGAAGCTTTTTGACATGCCAGAGGAGGAAACATACTTAGCAGGAGGAGAGGAATTCAGCATAGCTGTGTGATCTCATGAGTTCTGTCTGCAGTTCTGGTCTTATTGGCGGTTGAGTCAGCTTGCAGTGTAGGAGGGTTTTTCCTCACAACCATCTGTCAGCTGCTCTTTGAAAATATCTACTTGATACTGAAACTAAAACCCATGGTCTAGAGGAGGGTTTTTTGGTGATACTAATCCGATTTTCATGTAACACTTTTTAAAGTGTTTTCACATTAATTTTTATCTGGACTGTTTCTTCAATATAGTTCACTGTGCAGCTACCAGAATGCTTGTGCTGACACAAAAAAGAGGGTAGTGGGATTAGGGGAAAAGTGATTTGAAAAGCAGTCCTGCCTTATCTCTCTGCTGGGGCTAGCTTGCCTGCTCAGCCTGAGTGCAACTACAGCTCTAGACATTAGCCTTGCACAGTATATGTGTGTGTGTATTTTTAAATCATTTTGATAATGACATATTTGGTAGCATATTATGATCTTAATTATGAAAACTTTGTATGCTAATATGGAATTTAAGGAACTTATTTTATGCATTTAAAATCCTCTGACCTCTGTGTGATAAGTGTATTGTATCTATGAACAGTTTTTCTTCTGTCCTAAGAATGGAAAACTCTGCTGGCCTAAAATGGCCTTGTTGGTAGTTTCAAATGGTGTATTGTTTCTCTAGCACTTGCTGAAGATTCAGGGTCCAATATCATGGAATCCAAGCCTGATCCCAAAAAAGCCAAAGTAGGAGCGGTCTCCTCTAAAGCTAAGGTGCGTTCACTTCATTTTGTATAAAATCAGTTCTATGAAGTTAATAGCTGTAGTTTGTTAATGTATTATACATAGAAGAGTATAGCCCTTGCTAGGGACTGTTTTTGCTGAGAATCTTTATGCTTGTCTGAGTTCTGCAATGACAAGTGTTCTCATATCACCTACTTAACCACTCCTTTTGTCATTACATATTTAATTTTTAAAGTCTGTATTGTCAAAAATTGCAGTCTTGTGAGCAGCTCAGTCCATGTTCTAAATCTGCTTGGCCTCCTTGATTTTTGTGCTGTTGAGAATTCATTCTTACCATTGCAGTTCCAGTTTTGTACTTTGAACTGTAATTTTGAGCTTGTGTGTCAAAAGAAATTAATCTCTCCTTTCCAGTATGAAAGGTCAAATGTTCTCAATCACAAGTGCAAAAAGGGAAGGAAGATGTTTAAATGCATAATAATAATCTCAGCTGATTACATTTGAATTTGCGGTTAGATTTTTCTGTTGTTTTGTGTTACAGTAATTTTTTTGCTATTAACTTTAAAGTTTGTCCTAGGTATATAACTAAAAGAACCCCAAATTGTTCTACAGTCCAGTTGCTTCCATTGTCTAAAGTAGTGCCGTTGCTGTAATGAGAACATTTGGTGTAGGTCCAGATGCATGGCAGGAATGAACAGGACAAACCTTGAAGGGTGTTGTAGATATGCCTAAGTCTATGTATTCTGTATTCAAAACTCTGTGAACACATTAAAAAGTTTGGAATGGCAACTCTTAAAGAGTAAATAGCTGTCTAACAACAAAGCCTTTTCTGTGGCTTATTTACAGCAGTCAGATGTTACTAGCAGTATGTCCAAGGGCAATACCAGCCTGTCCAAAGCTAATACAAGCCACAGCAAAGGCAGCACCAGTCTGACAAAAAGCAAATCTATCAAACAGGTACCAGGTGGGGTTTTAGGGATGTGTGTGGGTGACTAGCACACTGGTTGAGTGGGGTGTCATATTTCACAGGGTACTACTGCACACACTGTCATGGGTATTGCTTCCACGGCAGCAGCGCACATACTTTTAAAATTCTAATCAACATTACTCTTCCAGCTTCTCTCTGGCTCTTGTACACATAGGCAGCATGAGGCTGGCTGGTATCTAATGCTTGCAATTGCTGGGACTGAGGCATATATATGTGTCTTGTGTTGCCTGTTAATACCTTGTTTTTTTCAGGGTGTACAGGGGAAGAAAGTGCTAAGCAAGCCTAATTTGAAGGAAGACGATGATAAATCGGGTCCTATTTTTATCATAGTCCCAAATGGGAAGGAACAGAGGATGAAAGATGAGAAAGGTCTGAAGGTGAGAAAAATCTGAATGTATTCACAACTTCTAAAGGAGTGTAATTTTAACACATTCTTTTAGTTTTTAATTTAGAATTAAACATCCCATGGTGTGACAGTGCTCGTCTCTGTCCATCCCTTGGACTGATTATCTTGTTCTTCAGTTGACTTTCACGTTACGCATTTATACTCTCATACAAGACAGGCCTTCTTACAACTTCCAAGAGATGGTCTTCAGTTGTGAAGTATCATCAGGTTTTTACCTTGACTCGACTAGTTTCCGAGTGCTAGGATACATTGTAAATGCTTTAATATACTTATTTTGAACAGCCCTGCTTATGAAGCTTGTTTTTGTAGGGA